>NC_135181.1:18895000-19195000 GCF_041146795.1 Maylandia zebra
ACTAAAGAATGTGATAAATTGTGTCATATACATATGTTTAAACTGTGAAAAATGCTGTTGCTCTAATGATCTTAATTCAGTTTTTAGTGCATGCCCTATACTGCAAGTGTATTCTGTCCTATAAAGCCCACAAACAGCTGTGCTTACTCATAATTCATTGCTTAGTTAACATCTGTCTACGTATGTTTCTTTATTTGTAGCAGTCCTAGCTGTAAGACAAAGTAAAATATAAACATATATATACATATAATATAAATAAGGTAATATAGTAAAAAATAAATATCTAAGTATACAAGTATATGTGCACTATATTGGAATATATTTCAATGTATTGCTTATTGCGAAACTTAGTGTTGGCCATATGGAGTACACCAAATAACGGTCCAAATAGTAGTTTGTGCTGAAATAACTGCATGTAAAACCTTTTTGTGCTATAAATTCCCTGTAAAGCTACCAGTAATATTATCAGATTAATAATAATTTTTTGCCTTCACTGCATCCACAGTTTGAATAAAGGTGACAAATCCCTTTGTGTTTTTTTATGTAGTGCTGGTTGCATGAAGCTGACCCTGCAGGTTATTTCAGCCCAGAGCCCTGCGCTCACAGAAACCCAAGCAGGTGATGAATGCATATCTGCCTGTCACCAGTGAGTCATCCTCATCCATGAAAAAAACTTCCTGGTGGAGTGTTCAATCAGCTAAGGTTGCCAGGCAACAAACACAGTTTCATCCAGTAAGCAGGACTGGCTTTGGCCGAGTTCACTCAGCAGCACGAGCCAGCTCCAAGTCCTCTAATGAGATGATCCGGTCCAGATGCTACACGTAATGATTGAGTTTCTTTCACAGCAACAGCAAAAAGTTTAGATGAGCCCAGGTTGAGATCAAATTACAATTTAGAATTTAGAGAAGAAACAGGATGAACATTTTATATCACAGTTACAGTGCGCATGGCTGTCACAATCGTAAGGTGGTAATATTAAGAGGTTATCACCTCATAGTCAAAACTGCTCCTGTAAACAACACAGAAAACCTCCATTGAGATTCTGATACGCATGATGTAGAAGCTGGAGATTGCATTGGATTGTAATGTTTTGCTGTGCTGTGTCGTTAGTGATGATGAAATGTTTGTGATGATTTCTCTGAATATTTATTCTTAGCTTTAAGGTATAGGTATATAACAATATGGAGCTTACAATGATGTCCTGAGAATTTTAACTATAACATAATCATGACACTTCGGTTTAACATTTAACTAAAGTAACTTAACCTTGTAATTCTTTAGGAGCCTGCACAAATATTGTCGCATAATAAAACAGAAATTAAAGCAATATTTTCCACCTGGGATGTCGAGCTTTTTAGCCAGTCGCTTAAAGCCCTCCTGTACCACCACATAACCGCATGAGTAATAACCATCCAGCATTTGCTCTTCCTGCCACATAGAGTGCAACTAACAAATACTCCAGCGATGTTTGATTGAGTCATTTATTTACTTTTGTGTTACACGTCACCAGCTGTTAGTATCGCCTCTTTTGTAGACTTGGTGAAACAAGTTTGTTGTTTCCACCTTTAATGGTAACAGCTTTTAAGCATGTTTTTCCAATAATTTTGCTTAGAGGATAGAGGTGGTTGTCCTTTTTTAGGTACTCAGTGGTCATCAGCACGCTGCTCCTGCTCTTAGACATGTTTGGGCTTGTGTCGTTGTTGCTAGGCAACTTAAGCATTATTGTATAATTTATATCTCGACATGGCACTGTTCTATCATGTAAAACATTATACCCTTGTTATCACAGACAGTACAATATGACACAGCCCTATTCTACACCATATTTAAATCACAGCTATCCACACACAGTCCTCACACATTTCTTCTTATCGCTCAGATTAACCGAAAAGTCCTGAAGACAAGTACAGTCAGAGTGTGTGTATTCACGTGAGTGTGGCAACGTCTCTATGAAGCACATCAAACTACAGTCCCAGTGTTCCCTCTGGACCTTAATCAGCCCACCAATCTTATTGTCTAAATATTTCATGTTCAGTTCACTTATACCTCAGATATTTTTATATATAAACCTACGTTCTTCACGCAAAGCAATAACTTAGAGTAGATTTTATCTCAGCAGCTTAATCTTCAGCTGTGGGTTTAACAAACTCTCATTTGAGGTTAAAAACATGACAGCAGGTCATGACATGAAGTGAAGAACTAATTATTTAACACATTATCTGTGGCGCTTGTCAGTTATGTCGGTTGTTTTCATGAACAGTCTGATAGAGCGTGGCTGTGGATTACAGCATATTGTTTTCTTCTATACTTCCGTGAATGATGGTCCAGTGTATCCTCTGCCAAATGAGGTTATAAATGACGACCTGAAGCAGCTTTTTTTAAAGTATTTAGAGCTCTTATTATGCCTGACAAGCAGATACTTCAGGGTCTCTTCAATGACTTGGGAATCTTTCTAAACTAAGATATTAGACTGGAGCCCAGCTTTGTTTTTCCTGCCCTCTAGACTTGCTGCTTTTCTTTTTAACACTTTGGTTCTTCTGTACAGCACTTCGTGGCCTACTTCACTACTTTAAAACCAGCTCATTTAGCCACTTATTCACAATCACTTTCTGCGGGACACATAAAAGGGCCAAAATTCAAGATTGGTATATTTGCATATTTAATGTTGTAGAACAAAACAAAACTTCTACAGCTGGTGTTAACAGCTGACCTTTTTTCAGGCATCAAGCCTAAAAACTTTTGAATTCCAAACCCGTAATTGGACTAATTCCTGCTGTATCTGCATAACATTTTAAGGTCTGACCCTGAAGGTCATTGTTACTGTGGCAAAATATTGTGGTGAATTACATTGCTAGGGTAAAATGACAAGAATGCCTAAACAAAGATGGAAGGAATGTAAATAAGGGCGACATGTGTGTATGTTAAAAATGTCAAACTACGGTTCATCCAGCATGCACACATACAGACTGCAGAAGGTATAGGAACTTATTTTATGGTCACAAAATACCAGCAGGGAGGCATCTGATCGGCTCCAGATTCGTTCTGCAGCCTGACAACGACACCAAACTCACAGCCAGAGTCATAAAGATCTATCTTCAGCCACACGAAGAACAACTCATCCTGCAACAGATGGTGTGGCCGCCACAGTCCAGCCACTCTGGTCTGGGATTACATCAGTGGATCTCAAACTGTGGGGCAGAAAACCAGGTGAAAATTATGGCAAGAAACTAGATCTAATATTTTTGTTAGGGAAAATAACCAAACAAGAATTAATTGATGAAAATTGTGTGAACTTGGCTTCTGAAGTGTGGCCTGTCTGAAGACATTAAGAGAACAAATCCATGAAACAACATCTGCCCATCAGAAAGTTCCCATATATAAGCAAAATCCTTGGAGTAAAGATTTGGAATCTGAAATCTAAGCAAAGGACTGTCAGCTTGTCCAGACTAACACAGTAATAACTGGTTAATGTGTACATATGTAATCTGTGCACCATTACACTGTTAAATAAAAATACACCAGACATTTGTGCAGTTTATCCAGAGGATTTTCTCAGTTTGTTCTGTGTTCGACAGAAAGATTAGAACACTTTCAAGAAAAGATCAGAGTGATGTGAGAAAATTATCACAAGGCTGAAACCTGTTTCTTCTTGGTTCTATAATTCTCGTAAAAATGACAAAACACAAAGAACATCAGGCTTTTAAATGCCAAAGGGCTCAATTCATATGAAATCAGTCGGTCTGCACTGGATACTACCGCCTAGATTATTTCCTTAGACAAAAATTTATATATATTGATGAAAGGGCCTGGGAAGCCTTTTTCTGAGATTGTAAAGAATTTGGATTATTATAGGAGGGTCAGTATGAACAGCTGTTTAATGTAAACCACAAAGTATTTAGTTAGTTATAGCTTCTAAACTCATAACAAAGCCAGCTGTGTTCACACCAAATATCCACTTGATTTAGTATTTTCAAGAGAGGTCAACTGCAAAATAAGTGTATTTTTTGTGTGTGCTTGCTTTACTTTTAGTGCACAAAACATTTGCACTAATAAAAAAATAAAAATAGCTGCCATTTAGCTGCAGGAAGGAAAAAAACAGTTTTTTTATTTAAGTCTCCCAGATGTTTTAGGGACCAGTGAAGACATATGGAGATTTCCTCACTTTCTTTGTGTATGTGAGTGAGCGAGTGTGTGTGTGGTTTGTCTATGATCCATGTAACAGGCTGATTAGGATTTTATGAGGTCAGAGGCCAACAGGAGTGAGAAAAAGTGACCTTCTCACCTCGGGGTCATACTCAGGAGAACACCGTCACAAACTGTCTCCTCCACGTGAATTTATGCCATCAGTAGCCCTCACCATTTTTCTCCTTTTCTTTTTTCTATTTAGCAGAATGCAGCAGGTTTCTACATCAGCTCCAGTAACAAACAAATGGTTCTCTTTAGTGTTAGAAAGATTTTAGGTCAATAGGACCTCACCTGTAGGAGTGAGCACATGGTTAGTTTTTTTTGTTTTTTTTTGTTTTTTTAAGCTGAGAGCTCAACTCAGGGCCACATTACTGTGTCATCTTTCAGCACCGAAGTTTGATTTTCTGCAGGTAGCTATTACTGATAATCACAGGTGGGCACTATGCTTACTCAAATCCCATCCTTATGTACAATTATGAGTTTTAGGTTGTAATGTTATGAAATGTGCAAAATTACCAGTTTCCATGAAATTTGAGGAGAGGTATAAAAAAAAGAACCTTTACTATTTTGGTGCCGACCTGGATTACTTTATTTAAAAATGGCCTTGGTGGAGGTCTGCGCTTTCTAAGTGCCCTTCTGATATTTACTTATTCTTACTTTTCACTAAAATTTGGAGGCCAGTGTGCTCCTGTTCAAACTTTTAAATAACAATGTCAGTATCTGTTCATGTAATCCAAAAGTTCAGGCATCAGACTGCTATAAACATTGAGTTTGTACTTTTTTTTTTAGTTCTTGGCTATATATGACATCAGAAATAGACAATAATGAACTGAGGGGCTTCCTTAAGGTTCAGTTGGAAAAATAAAACTGGATTACGTTGTTTTATGAATCATGCAAAGCTACTTAAGTGGAGTACAAGAATAAAAATATGTAGCTATGTCCACTTTAAAGTGTCTCCTTGCTGTATCTCTTTCCATCTCTTTGCTTTTATTTCACATGTTTGTCCTCTGGGGTCTCCATTTTCTAATATCTAACCCTTTAATCTCTAAGGGGAGTGGAGATAAAAACATCTTGCATTGGAGGATGACATGACGGGCAACATCAAGGCCCAGTAGACGATGAATAAAGAACTTGATGATGCAAAGCTAGTCCAGTCTAAGCGTGGAGTGTTTAGAAATTATAAAGATGATTGTAGCCACTGTGACGTCAAACTTTTCCTGTTAAGTCCAGAGATGAGTATGTCAGCCACCACAAAATGCTTTGAAAAAGGAAGGGATGGATTGAACTAGAAATCGAGCAACGCTCCACTCTCATACAGTAGCAAATTGTCAATCAAAGGGTAAACCAGACCCTGATTTATCTTTCTTTTAAACTCTAATGGGTGCTGTTTACAAAATTAAAATCAGGTTTTATTCAGTAACACAGGAAACTAGTGACTGAGACCATAAAGTCATCAGGAAAGGTTTTATTAAGGTCATAAATAAAGGGAGCTGAGGGCTGATTTGACATAGACCTCAAGTCTTTTTGCAACCACAGGTATTGATCGGAGCCTAAAGGCCAGTCTGAGTGAATTCAAATGTTTGTTTTTTCCAAGGATTTTATACACAAAGCTGATCATTGACTTCTAAAATATTAAAGTACAGCTCAAACTCCTTAACCCACTCTCTATTAAACTAATAATGAAACTCATTCACATTTGGGGGGGTTGGTGTACTTTTGTACTTTAGGGAAAGTATGAATACAAGACTTGTAATTTTAATCGTGTATTTTTATAGTATGATGTTGTAATTGGTCACAACTGCTGTACAATGAAGTCAACTCTAAGTTGAAAATCTGAGCTCTGTGTCTTCCTGACTTCCACTCAAAGAGCTGCGCATTCTGTCTGTGCTGTATTCTCCAGTTTTATGATATAATCCTATTTACTCTTTCGCTCTTTGTTTTCTCTTCCTCTCTTTCTCTCTCTCCTTCCTAAGTTGAACCCACTGAACTCCCTCCCCACCGCACCCTCTTTCCCCACTCACTTCCTGTTTAGAGGAACAATTAAAGGATTGTTCCTGCAGCTCGAGGCAGCAGGGCCCTGATCTAGAGCAGCCGCCACTTTAGCTAGAAAGAACCACAAAAAGCATCAGTTATGAGACCTCCTCGAAGGACAGTGTTTGGCTACGGACCAGCAGAAATAAAACAAAGTTTATCATAGATGGGGAAACACACATGAGGAGGAGACGATGTCCTCGACAGGCGCGGGCATGCCAGACATGATCAATGACAGTAATATGCAGGGAAGATTTTAACGTACATAATAGCTGATGAAGTTGCCAGTCAGCTGTCATCTTTTTAACTATCTTCAAAAGTTTCTAGAGTCACTTTTTTCTTTTGAGTTTGGGTGTTATTGTTTAAATTCTTAAACCTGTGCTATTCATGTCACAGTGTAGCTGTGTGGAGAGTTGAATAGGAACAAAAAAAACCCCTCACCAATCAACAGTTAACCAAACTGAATGAACACAGGATACGAGGAAAAGGGCACCAGGACACAAGGAGGAAGTAAACTGATAGTTTCATATACTCTAAGCAGACAACATGACAGAAGACAGAACAGAGTAAGCACTATATATACACACTGAGGACTGATAGGGAACTGAATCCTGACACTGCTGGATGTAATTGACAAAGGCGAGAGAAAAGCAGGAAGAAAAGTTAGAGTAAGACACTGCAGAAGACTAGCCTTCACAGTAAAACATGACATGACCAAATGACACATGCTAAACATGAAGACAGAGACAGAGGAAAAGGTGGACAACAAGCAAATACAAGAACCATAAAATACAAACTTAAATATAGTCAATGAAAATCCCAACCCTGGGATGATGACAATCAGAGCAACACTGTTGTTGTTGTCCAAATTAAAAAAAAAATAGTAAAAAATAAATACAGGTAATAATAGTCAGTCATTTCTTTTATTCTGAATTGTATGTGTACAATAATTAAATAATATTTTGAGTTTAGCTCGTATTAGTTATCTATAGTTATCTTGATTGGAATCTCTTATTCACTATATCAGAACTCAAAGCTACATAGGTCTATATCTATTTATGTGTGTTTATTATTTACCTACTTTTACAATGTTTAAAATTTCAAATAACCTGACATTATTCACATCATTCATATTCATTTTTCACTCAGGACAAATAGAGTAAAAAAGAAGACTGATGCTTCCACCTGCCTAATTTATGGCCCTCTTGTGAGACCCAGGTGGGTTCCAATGTGGCTTGCAGCTGTGCGAAAATTGTAGGCAGGTTAAAGCAACTTAAAAAGTTAAATTTACCACACCAGTATGTGGAGGGACATTTGCTGAGCCCCTGGCTGATTTGGCCCAGCTCTGAGATCTGCTGACTTCTTGATTTGTGGTAGAAAGTTGAAATAGCAAAACATTTGTTTAAATGCTGCTTCAGTATTCAGTAGTACATTTTTTGCTTGTTCACTTGCCAAAGAAACCATTGAGCCAGGGACCTTTTGTTTGCATTTTTTTCTCATTCTTCTCATATTTCTACTCGCAGTAAAATAGCAAGAGCAAAATGGCAAACCCACACAACCTATTGTAAACGTGAAGTCTTATTTGATGAAACATTTGAATGAGTAATCTATTATCTAATGATATCAGTACTGGTGGAGGAGGATATGCGTACATGTGGGAGGTTTGCCCAAAGGAAAATCTGATAAAAAGTCGGACATAAATCGTGAGTCTGGTGTTGGAAATTTTGACATGGAGCAGAAATTAGTAATAGGAATTTTAATTTGTTCTTACACTCACATAAGGTCAAAAATTGGAACATTTTTACAGTTATTTTTCCAGGGCCTAATAAATATTAACTTGAGCTGAAAAACAATTTGTTGTCAATGTGTCCACTTGTTAATTTCTAATGTTTTTAACTTGATTAAAACTTCCAATTACTTCAAATACAACATTTTATACATTTTCCTTCTTGTAAGATAATGCTGACATTACCTCATAGCTTTGCCAAACCATCCTTTGACAAAGAGCCTTGGTGAGGTAGAAAATTAAAAGATTTTGGGCATAGATTTAGTTTGAATATGAGGTGACACCTTTAACACCAGACCGGATCTCCTAGCCAGGAAATTTTGAGCATCAGAGACTTTAATGCCTTTTAGCGCACCAGTTTCTGCATTAGTTTTTAGTAGAAAAGTCAAAAGCAGGCTCCACAGTTTGACGTGTACTGGAATATAACACACTAAAGCCTTCAGTCAGTCTGTATCACTTCCAAATGTTAATTAACCTCAGATTTTCAAGACAAGTATAGATATGATTTAATCTACTGTTCTCCTCCGTGTGAGTCAGAGTGGGACAAGTCAGTTCAGTTCCCTCTGACTGATATCAGGCTGCTTTGTTTAAAACTTTCCACACAATTATAAAAAAAACCCTCATATATTCATCTTTTCGTGATGTTTAGGAACCATGCATATAAGTGACTAGGCAACTTTTCTGAAGAGTATCTAGAAAATTAGCATTTCAAAACTAAAATAAATTGCTTGTTTTTGCAACAGTTGGAGAAAAAAACATATTATCTGACCACCTTCTCTTGTTTCAATCATGTTTATCAACCTGCCAGCATGTACTCGCATCTACCAGAGGAGAAATCTGTGTTTTTATTATCTCATAATTGATATTTTGGGAACATGCTTCTTTTGTGTTTTTATTAAAGCATTAAAGGCATTTGTGTTTAATTCTTGTGGGAAGGACTTTTCCCCTGTGTCATCCTGTGAACTCAACACCTGTGCATCAAACAACGTTGATGGAATAAAAGTATCCTTCCTCTCTCGCAGGCAGAGCGACGGGCCTACCGGGAGGCAGAGATAAACATGATGGATGACCTCTCAGAAGCTGACTTTCAGAAAGAGGAGGAGCCCGCCAGCCCTGCCCCTCCCCCTTCACAACAACACACAGACCCTGCCTCTCCGACGGTCGCTGTGACACCCGAGCCGGTCGCCAGGGGAGAACAGGCCACGCCCAGTGAGATTGAATACCAGGTGAGAGATTCTGGCTGTCATTTTTGGTCCAACCCCATACATCCTCCGGGCTCGAGGCTCAGATTCACGCTCGCTGAACCAACTTGTATTTCTTACTTCAGACTTCACCAGATGCACTGCAGTGTATTTTAGAAAAGCCCAAAAGGTGGATCTAATAATACTCTGTTGCAGACCAGACACCACTAGTGTGTCACTCCTTTTATGCTTCTTTGAGGTCCAGATGAAGGGTGCATGCAGAGTTGGTCCATTGTAATAAAAAGCCTTGTGCTTGTTTGATGACAGTGAACACTAGCAGCCTTTTGGGCATAAAACTATAACATGCTTATTACTGAGCACTTAAAGAACCTTTACTACATTCAACCATGTACTAAAGATGCTTTCACCCAGTCACACTCATTCCTACAGCTTTTTTTCTATGACTTAAACCTCTTTTTCCCTCCATACAACAAGCCTGGCCCCACCTTCACACTCTGTGAATTTCTGACGCCTTTTTTTGGAGGGCTTTAAAATTGAGTTAAACTTCAGACAGTAGGTCTGAAAATCACATATGATATGTGTTACAAATGTATATTTAAATGCTGTAGTGAGATTTTTTTCAATTACAGAGCATAGTAACACTAAAGTGTCAGTGTTCTTCCTTTGTTTTAGAGGCAGAGATAATTAGGGGTATAATTCTGTGGCAGTGACACATGCATGTATCAACAGCTGTCTGCATCTGTTCACTGATTAGTTCACTGTGTAGTGAATAATTTACAGTGGGTAGAAAGTGATTGAGTGGTCAGTTTAAAACATCTGAGTTTGTTCTTCAATTTAAGAGCCGGAGCTCACAGAATAAATCTCACCAAAACTTTAATTTCAAACTTTAATTTTATTCTCTCACCTTTTAAACCAGCATGATCGGAATTACTTAAAATGATAAAACAGTATTGAACATCTCCATTTTCATGAAAACTTGGGATGCTAAATTCATTTAGGACGACCATGTACAATATGTGATGTTGATATAGTTGAAAGCTCCGGGAGTGTCACTGTGACTCATCTCCGGTCTGGCTGGGAACATTTGTTGCTTCTCCTCCTCCCTCTCTGTCATTTTCTGTCATCAGTTTACTGGTGATGTGAAATAATAGTGTTTATTTTGAATGGCTCTGCTTCAGAGTATCCATTCTCTGAAAGCCACAATTTAAACAGTGTTAATTATATCAAAGCACATATATTTTATATTAAATGTTGTCAATCATCAGGTTCTTTCGATTGGATGAAAAGTCAAGCTGAGAACTGGTTTTCTCAGTTGTTGAAAACAAAGTGTGGCTTATGGATGATATCTGGTGGTGTTAACAAAGGTGTGCCACAGGGTTTTATTCTAGGACCACTTTTATTCACATTTAACAATTAGCTTAGGAGTAAAGGTCAGAAACAGTAAAATTCACCTGTACACGGTCAATGCTATTTTACACACAACAGTGCCCTCTGATGACAGGCACGCCATAACATGCATGTTAGTTTAAATGTGTACATGTATATGCATATTAATCCCTCGGGTGGGTTCCTCTGGGAAATTCGATTTCCAAAAAGCACAGCACCGACAGAAGTTACAGTTACAGAATATTATATATATGTATATATATATATATATATATATATATATATATATACACACACACACACACATACACACACATATATAAATACAGAGACAAATATAAATAAAATATACGAAGGGGATAAATAGAATAAATAGGAATAAAAATAAAAATACAAGTGAATTGCACATTTCAAGTATTGAGGTCTATTGCACCATTGACTATTTACAAAAAGTATTGCACAAGGTATTGTACAGTGAGGTGAAGAGGCACTACAGCTTAGTTGTTCCCCCCTCCTTTGTCCTCCTGTCTCCCCTCCCTCTCCCCTCCAGAGAGGAGTTAAACAGTTTGATGGCGTGTGGGACAAAGGAGTTTTTAAGTCTGTTAGTTCTTGTCTTGGGCAGAAGCAACCTGTCACTGAACAGACTCTCCTGGTTGTTAATGGCCGTGTGCAGAGGATGCCCAGCATTGTTCATAATGTCCAGCAGCTTTTTTAGTGTCCTTTTCTCTGCCACTGTCACCAGAGTGTCCAGCTTCATGCCGACCACAGAGCTAGCCTTCCTGATCAGCTGTGCAAAGAAGGACTCCTGCATATGTATATGACTCATACATATGTATATATATATATATATATATATATATATATATATATATATATATATATATATATATATATATATATCCTTATATATCTGGCAGCACAAATGAACCAGCTACTAGTTAACGAAAGACACCCGGAATGGCTAACCGAAGGCCGGACGGTCCTGATCCCCAAGGACCCCAAGAAGGGACCGGTCCCCTCCAACTACCGACCAATAACCTGCCTCAGTACTACATGGAAGCTCCTGTCAGGCATCATATCGGCTAAGATGAACAGGCACATGGGTCAATACATGAGCGGGACACAGAAAGGAATTGGCAAGAATACCAGAGGTGCAAAACACCAGCTACTGGTAGACAGAACAATCAGCCGAGACTGCAAGACCAGACTGACCAACCTGTGCACTGCCTGGATTGATTACAAGAAGGCCTATGACTCAATGCCCCACAGCTGGATACTGGAATGCCTAGAATTGTACAAGATCAATGGGACCCTAAGAGCCTTCATCAGGAACTCAATGGGGATGTGGCGTACAACACTAGAGGCCAACTCCAAGCCCATAGCACAAGTTACCATCAAGTGCGGGATCTACCAAGGAGATGCTCTGTCCCCACTGCTGTTCTGCATAGGCCTGAACCCCCTCAGTGAGATCATTAACAAGACTGGCTACGGATACCGACTACGGAACGGAGCAGTTGTCAGCCACCTCCTGTACATGGATGACATCAAGCTGTATGCCAAGAGTGAACGAGACATCGATTCACTGATCCACACTACCAGGCTATACAGCAATGACATTGGAATGTCGTTCGGACTGGAGAAGTGTAGTCGGATGGTAACAAAGAGAGGGAAGGTAGTCAGAACTGAGGGGATTGAACTACCAGAAGGCAACATTGCAGACATAGAGGACAGTTACAAGTACCTGGGGATCCCGCAGGCAAATGGGAACCATGAAGAGGCCGCTAGAAAGGCTGCAACCACCAAGTACCTGCAGAGGGTCAGGCAAGTCCTGAGGAGTCAGCTGAATGGTAAGAACAAGATTCGGGCCATCAACACATACATATATATATATATATATATATATGTATATATATATATAAAAACACCCAGCACGCCCCTGCGGGCGGTTTATCCTTCAAGCGCGGGTCCTCTACCAGAGGCCTGGGAGCTTGAGGGTCCTGCGCAGTATCTTAGCTGTTCCCAGGACTGCGCTCTTCTGGACAGAGATCTCCGATGTTGTTCCCGGGATCTGCTGGAGCCACTCGCCTATCTTGGGAGTCACCGCACCTAGTGCTCCGATTACCACGGGGACCACCGTTACCTTCACCCTCCACATCCTCTCAAGCTCTTCTCTGAGCCCTTGGTATTTCTCCAGCTTCTCGTGTTCCTTCTTCGGCGGAAGGGGCTACATGAATAGGATGAGGGACCTATGGATATATATATATATTTCTATATATATATCTATATATATATATATTAGGGGTGCAACGATACACAAAATTCACGGTTCGGTTCGGTTCGATACTTTGGTGTCACGGTTCGATATTTTTTCGATACAAAAAAATGTTCATGCCTTTTTAATTTGTCATTTATTAAAATTATAAATATATATTTTAACTCAAAAGTACAGTTTTTAAATTTAACCCTAACCCTTGTGCGTGTTTTTTATTTTGACAGCGAATGCGCACCTGCGGACCACTTATGTGCACCCCTGGTTATATAGCTCATCATATTGCAGCCACAGAAATTCTTTTGTCCATGAAACCATAAAGCTGCACTTTCTTTTTGCCTTATAGTCTGAGTTGTCATAACTTTTCCGTTTTGTGTTAAGCTTTTCTTTGGCTGTCACTTCTTCACCCTGACCTGTCTTATTTGGCTCAGCAGAACTGAAATATATATCCTGCTGCTTTTACACACGCAGAGGAATTGGTGCGCAAATTATCATCACTCACCAATCAGTGCTGTCGCTCTCTATACACAGTTCGCGCGATTGCAAAGTGAAAGCAAAAAACAAGCGCAAATTCAAACGCGATTTCAATATGTCACATATTGACAGTGGCTCACCGATGACAATGACATAATTACCCAGCTACATTTCCGAAAGAATGCAAAAGCATTGACATATATTTTTCCTTCCTACGATAGCCCGACGGGCAGGGAAGAAATAGATTTTGGTAGCCCGACTGGAAAAATCGCTAGCCCCGGGACGTCGGGCTAGCGATATTGCGAGCCCTGTATCTGATTGAGGAATCACTCATCTTTGGAAAAGAGAGTTTATTACAGAGAAATGGCTCTTTCCAAAATAAAAGCTATACTATACGCTTCTTCTGGGCTATATTCTCAGCAGCATATTAAACATATCAGGTCCCCATAAGGAGAATCATGTGCTAACGGCTGTCTAAATGACTCGGGTAAAGTTTGTAGCATGCGTGCTTGTTGTTTTTGTCTGCTTCCACTTGTCTTTGCACTAGGATGATGTCGGCGTAAATGTGCAGTCATATTCGTTGTGTTCCCACTAGTGCTGTTAGCGTTAATCTCGTTGAAATGACGTTAACGCCACAACACGGCAAATCTCCGTTAACGAGTTACCCCTGATCGCCCCGTGCATGGGGCTGGACGGCCAACGTGTTAACGAGCTAACTGCGCTAACACACTAGTTCCCACCCATGTAATTGAGCATTGCGTGGCACATCCAACATACTGTTTTACTTTAGTCCATGACTCGCTTACCTTCAGGGTCATACGTCACATGAAAACCAAAATAATTCCAAACGCCAGATCTGAATGAGGGTGGGGGAGGTTCAATTTGCCATGTTGCAAGGAGAGCTTAACTTCTGTCTCGCTAGCTTGCCCTGCGCTCTTCCTTCTGATGATGCTGTCTGTGTTGAGCGCTCAGTGGATCTGCGCTCGACAGTGCAGCCTAGGCGGAGTAGTCGAACGCAGATTCACTGAGCGCTCAACACAGACAGCATCGTCAGAAGGAAAGTTGATAAAATAAATTACCAATTTTGTATTGTTCGATACATATGCGTACCGAACCGAAAGCACTGTATCGAACGGTTCAATATCGATACGAATATCGTTGCACCCCTAATATATATAGTGATGACCAACTGAATATTTCTATTTGCACACCAATTTAAAGAGTGACAACTAAATACATATGTGCACACACATTTCTGGCTTGATGTAAGACTATGGTTCAAAAACCAATGTCATGAACTAAGTCTTATTTTATAGAAAGAATCCCAGTCAAGAAAACTGTCCAGTGAGTATTTTAGCTGTTACTAATTTAGACACATTCTTCTGCTTCTATTTTTAAACTCTATTGATGCAGTATAATATTTTTATTTCAGGTTCCTAACTGGGCATGGCTTTAAAACACAACTTCAAGATCAATATGAGGAAGTTTGGTGACAGTGAGAAGAGAAAAGTGTTTTATTTAAGTAGTTCTTGGCAAGCTTCCTGGGAATCTTACATTTCTTTGTTTAACTGTAGATCAATTTTACACTAGGCTCTATTTGGTCCTTGAAGATAATATTCTGCTAATACTGCAATCTGGAAACTGGCTTTTATGTACTGTGCTCTACAGAAGTGGAACAATCTGCAGAAGCTTGAAAAATTAGATACTAAGCTAATTCCTTTTAATCAATTCAAATCCGTTTTGACTGACAGAGACAAGTGTGGGTTGAGCATTGTTTTCTTTGAGTTGATGTTGATGTCCTTGACCTGTTTAGTTTCAATGTACTTGATAACTGTCTCTTGTTATTTATATACTGTTGTACATGAAATGATCCCATTTATGTTAAAACAATGAATACTGATTTTTTTAAACATCTTGAATAAATTCTATTTACTTCTGTAGACAGTTTTAGCAAGAACTAGCTAGTCATTTTTTAATAGGTTATAATCCAACAGCCAATCTTGTTGGTCTTATATGGATCCAATGAATGCAAAATCGGGCCACACTTTATACACAGAGGCCAAGTTGTAGTCATTTTGTGGCTATTTTATCAGTCATTGCTACACTGAAAAAAAGACTACAGAAGAAGCATGATTCAGTGCTTCAAGTTTTCTCAGCTTGTGATTGTTTTTGCTGACTTTACTCAGAGATAAGAGTTCAACAGCTTGAAGGTTCTTGTTCACCTAATTACAATATTACTGTAAAATTGCTTCAGTGGAATGTGTTTCTATATTTAAAAAAAACACAGAAATTCTTGTTGAGAAATGAAATAAATTTTAGTGCCAGCGACATAAAACTTTGCCTATACAACATTCAGCTGCTCTTTTATTTCCTGCCGGAGATTGATCCACATATTTCATTTGACTGAGATTTTTACACCAGAAGAAACCTACCATTTCTCAGGCCTGCGACCAGCATTAATTGCACACTAGATTGTAACACTGCTGAATGAGGTTAGGGTTATGATCCCTCCCAGTCGCAAACCAGGGACCGCTCAGTTGTTAGATTAATGCACTAACCCCTAGACTCTTGATTCCTTCGATAAAATCACAGCAACTTAAATATACTTGAAAGTGTAGTATATAAAGAAAGTTTAGAACATGACAACTACCGTAAGCTCAGAACAAATGGAAGCTCAGTGACAGCTGCAGGTAATGTTTGAAGCACTAAAGGATTACAGTGATGACACATCTTCATCTGGCCCTGTGATCAATATTAAGAAGCACACTTTTCACAGAGTGCAGGTATTCTCTTTGTTTTCACATTTGGTGAGGCCAAGATGAGTTGGTCACTTGCATACTTGCGAGAGACTCCATCTCTGAGCGTGGACAAGTAAAAGACACCCCCCGCCCCCCATTTTCCAGAGGACTTGTGATTAGATGTTTTTGTGGGTGGGAGGATGGGGGGGGGTTGTTTTTTGAGGTTGTTTTCCATCTCTGTAGGATATTTTTGCCCTTTTTTGTAGTTAGTTAGTTGAACTCTAAGACTTTGAAAAAGGAACAGAAAACAATTTCCCTCGTGGGATCAATACAGTATATCTTTCCATTAATATTAACACAACATCACACAGAAGCTCTTACCCAGGGGCCCAAGGAGTCAGGAAGCCCTGTTTAGTAATCTATATATGGCTGCAGCTCATGTTCTGTGAAACACTGATAAAATTGTTTGTATGTTGTAATTCTTTCCGCACCCCCCCCCCACCCCAAAAAAAAATTATATTCTGTTTGATATTAAAAGGGTTTTAAAAAGCCTTTAATTTGATGAGTCTGTTGCTAAGATACTCATCATTCTTTTAAAACTAGAGGAAAGTTTACATTTTTAGTCCCTAAAGCAAAATGCTCTCTAAAAGAGCCCCTTGTAGATGCCTCATAGAAAGGAAACACGATTAAGTGCAATTTTCCTCCATTATATCTATTTTTCAGACTCTAATATTCAGTTTAGCAGCTATTTAATCAGTTAGAAATCAGTTGTTTTCTCTGTGTGTGCCAACAGGATGGTCGGGGCTTTGGCATCGGGACTCTGGTGTTTGGAAAGCTGCGAGGTTTCTCCTGGTGGCCCGGCCGGATTGTTTCCTGGTGGATGAGCGGCCGGAGTCGAGCTGCAGACGGCACTCGCTGGGTAATGTGGTTTGGTGATGGCAAATTCTCTGTGGTGAGTATCATTAGTGCTACGGCTAGACAGATCTGATGATGTAGTGCTGATGCTGATGTAGTGGTGGCTAAAAATAAAATGCACTCAAGAGAAAATGTACTAGAATTACAATTAAATTAAACTGTTGGTTAAATATAATATTATTTAAGAGCAACAGTTTTAAGGGAAATATCTATATATTAACTGGATCAGCTCTTCATCCTCTCAAGGATACTTGAAGGTGCATGGGAGTTTGCCCAACCAGTCTACATGTGTTTTCTGGGCTTGGAGAAGGCATTCGACCGTTTCCCTTGGGGTGTCCTGTGGGAGGTGCTCCGGGAGTATGGGGTGTCTGGCCCATCGCTACGGGCCATTCAGTCCTTATACGACCGTTGCAAGAGCTTGGTCTGCATAGCCGGCAATAAGTCGGACTCGTTCCAGGGCTGCCCTTTGTCCCCGGTTCTGTTCATAATTTTATGGACAGGATTTCTAGGCGCAGCCAAGTGGCGGAAGGCTTTCAATTCGGAGGTCTCAGGATCTCATCTTTGCTTTTCAAAGATGATGTGGGTCTGTTGGCTTCATCGGGTTATTGCCTCCAGCTCGCCTTGGAACGGTTCGCAGCTGAGTGTGAAACGGTGGGAATGAGAATTAGCACCTCCAAATCTGAGGCCATGGTCCTCAGCCGGAAAAGGGTAGAGTGCCCACTCCGGTTCAGGGACGAGTTCCTGCCCCAAGTGGAGGAGTTTAAGTATCTCGGGGTCTTGCTCGCGAGTGACGGGAGAAGTTGGGAGCGGGAGATCGACAGACGGATTGGTGTTCCGCCGTGGTGAAGAGAGAGCTGAGTGTAAAAGCGAAGCTCTCAATTTACTGGTTGATCTACGTCCCTACCCTCACCTATGGCCACGAGCTGTGGGTAGTGACCCAAAGAACGAGATCGCAGATACAAGCAGTAGAAATGGGCTTCCTCCAAAGGGTGGCTGGCCTCTACCTTAGAGATAGGGTGAGAAGTTTGGCCATTCGGGAAGTGCTCAGAGTAGAGCCGCTGCTCCTTCACATCGAAAGGAGCCAGTTGAGGTGGTTCGGGCATCTGACAAGGATGCCTCCTGGGTGCCTCCTGCCTGGGGCAGACCCAGGACACACTGGAGAGATTATATCTCTCGGCTGGCCTGGGAATGCCTTGGTGTTCCCCCAGACAAGCTGGAGGAGGTGGCTGGGGAGAGGGAGGTCTGGGCCCAAGCAGAGAAGCCCAGACAAGCCCAGGCAAACAGCAGAAATAAAGTAATTCCTGAAGAATCCAGGGTTAAACCTGAAGTTACTGCATTGAGCCTCAAGTCCTGGTTCACCTTATCGGCCTCTGAAGGGGGGAGAAAGAGATGTGCAGCAAATGTAAACAAATAAAATTACAGATGATAACATATGGAGATATTGTCAGTCAATTAAAACTTTTGAAATATGATACTCAGCTATCGTCTGTGGTAGACTGCGTTGAAGCTACAGTTCCTTGGCTGAAATCTTTATGAATTTTTTCACAATTATTTGATAAAATTTGACATTTGGGAAAATATAATAATTTATTTTTTTGTGAATTTTGAACATTGAGAATTTAGTAAGCTAAGACCAAGTTTTTATGTCTAAAAGTCTAAAATCTTCTCTAAAAGAATAGAGATTTCAAGGTATCTTCTTTTCTGATGATGATTTGTGGCTCTCCTCCTTCACTGTGTAGGTCTGTGTGGAGAAGTTGATGCCCCTGAGTGCTTTCTCATCTGCCTTCCACCAGCCAACCTACAACAAACAGTCCATGTACCGGAAAGCCATCTTCGAGGCTCTGCGGGTAACAAACCCACTATTTAATCTCTGCTCTGAGTGTGTAGATGGTTGATGTTGATGTTAATAGGCTTGGAAACTATAAATCTCTCAGGATGAAATCAAACACCAAAAAAGCCAAAAAATATGAATGTGCTGGTCTAAGAGTCATTCCTCTCTTGTGCGCTCAGCCTGGTTGGCTATTTTGCATTTGTGGAGGTGGTGTTCTCATCTTGATCTGCCCACAATTTAAAAGTGGTAACATGTGGGTAACAGCAGTCCAATCTATAATTTTGTGTGGGGTTCGTTTTTGGTGAAAAAGTGAGAGAGAGAGAAGCTTCAGTGGCACCCACTGTGTCTCGTATGCTACAACCACATTAGTGTTTTAACTTGCCATAGGAGCCACATGAAAAACTGTTTTCCATCACTGCCATCACTTCTATTTCCAATTAATGATACGGAAACTTTGGTATATACATAAGTTCGACTGCTTGTGTATGTTATGTTTAGGTGGCCAGCGTCCGGGCGGGGAGGCCAGTTCCTTCCTGTGATGGCAGTGATGATGCAGAGGGGGTGGATCTTCAGACCAGAGAGATGATAGAGTGGGCCATGACCGGCTTCCTGCCCGCTGGTCCACAATCATTGGACCCTCCAGAGGGTATGTCATCTTCTCTCACACAAACACCACCTCCATCATTGTTAACTGGGCACATCAAATTACCTGTTTACAACTGTAGGAGGCACACTATGTGCTGTGTACTGTAAATGCACAGTACACAGCACATGTAAATGCAATTTAGAAATTACTCTTGCCTGAAAATCCCCAGAAGACAACTAAACATCTAACTGAATAAGAACACTCTGAGAGAGGTAGGCGTATCATTGTCAGTCTACAGTAAAGCGACACCTTGATGAATGGAGATACATGGGATTTACAAAAAAGCACAGGCCACTGGTTACACCCAGGAACAAGAAGAATAGATTAGACTTTGTAGAAACATTAAAATACAAGTATCTCGACAAATGAAACCAAGGTTAAATTGCACCAGAATGACTGGGAAGAGAAAAGTATGGAGAAGGACAGAAACGGCTCATGAGCCGAAGCATAACATATCACCTGTCAAACATGGTAGAGGCAGTGTTACAGTATGGGTGGCCAGTTGAACCAGGTCATGTTTATAGATCCCAGTATCTATACCAGAGACATTAAACTCATTTTAATTCAGTTAACTCAGTTTGAGCTTAATTTGATCTTCTTGCTTTAATAAATGTAAATGAGTGTACTCTGAAAACGTTCACATTCGGGGTCTGCTGTCATTCAGTGAACATTACAGTTTAATCGTGAGGGTGGAGAAAAGCACAAAACCTTGCGATGTAGAGTTATTGTAAGCAAAATAATAATAATAGTATTGTAATATTAATAGTATTATTTTAGCTCTGTGCCCATTTTGTAAGGCTGTAAAGCTGGCATCAAAATAAAGGAAATAGCAAGATATTTTATTGAAAAAAGTGGAGAAATGACAGATTTCAGGGCCATTTTTACTCATGTTTCACATCTTTGGTATAACGTTTTTTATTTTGCAGTCTTGACCATGACATTCACAGCACTGCACATGTAAAGCATTTAGCTACAAGGATATCAAAGACAGCTGTATAAGTTGTTGGCTGTGATAAGCAACTGTACACTGCTGGAGCTTCCACACACGGATTTAGCCTTGGATAAGAAAACAATTAGTGAAAAAAGTGTCTGGATCCATGTATGCCTCTGACTATAGTCCAAAGCTGAGTTTGTGTTCAGCCACAGTGTAAAATAAAAATCAGCAGTTTTCCAGAGGGTCACACACTGGATAACTGAATCAAAATAAGGTTAAAAGTTCTAAAGAAAGTCCACTTTAATTCTATATAAACATTTAAATTAGCGTTCATCTTGCACCACAGTTGTGTGATACGCACCGCTGCATTGATTAGTAATACAACACACTGGAGTTCAATAGCAGTAAAGACCTAGTGCAGTGATTAACCTTGATATTGGTCAGCATAATGCCGCACAGTCGTTTTTTTTCTTTCGTAGGATGCTACAGGCAACCATTTTTTTCCATCTATGTGATAGAGAAACTATCTAACCAAAAATGTGGTTTATTTACATGCTACTCTGCTTATATGCAGCTGCTGATAACTTGAGGTTCACTGTAATAAAAGTGTCTGAAATTGGAATCTTTGCAGTTTTAATTTACCTGCCTGGCTGATTCTGTCTCTTTAGTTTATGTGTATGATAAAGATATCATTATCATCAGTTTACTCCAATTATGACATATTCATTCAGTCCCTTCTGTCTGTTTAACAACCAAAGTGAAAGTCATCTTTTATATGTTATATGGATCTCTCCAGCTCTCTTCCACTTGTTAGATTTCAGTCGCTGCACCACTGGCAGAAAAACAAGACAAGTGAGCTCATTATTAATGTATTAATTATTCTGTTAAGGAGGGTTTTTTCCAGCTCTTATGGGGTTTCCTATCCACGTAAGGCATATTGGTTTGGCAGGGTGTCTGTCTTATCTGATTCCACAGATGTTTATATCTTTTTCTGCTGTTTTTTTTTTCTTTGTGGGGGGGGGGCATTTGGGTAACCAAATGTGTTTTTGCTTTAGTAAATGAAGTCTTACTTAAAGAATCAGGTGAAACTGTTAAACTTCTGTTTTTGTTTTACAGCCTTTGTGATTTTCCTTTGGGAAAAGTTACAAATTATTTGTATGTAGAAAAGACCCGTATCCTAAAAAGAATATTTACTGCAACAATTTCTATCTAAACCATAGAAATTGTCATTACTGACAGGAAAAGTGGGGCTGAAAGCAAAAACATTTATCAGTTATCAAAAGTACGCTCCATAAAGCTGTATGGATCTCTCTCAGTACAAACATTGCCCTGCTTTAGTTCATTTAATGTGTCCATGTGTTAACTTCATGCCCCTATCTCTACAGAGGAACAAAATCCATATAAGGAAGTGTACCCAGAGATGTGGGGGGAGCCTGAGGCTGCGTACACACCTCCACCTGCAAAGAAACCACGCAAAAACACACAAGAAAAAGCAAAGATCAGAGAGGTGATCGACGAAGGGACCAGAGGTAAAAATGCAAAAAAAAAAATTGAAATAAATAAAAAAAAAACTTTCTTTTTATTTTGTCCATTTAGCATGTAAAACGAAAACACAGATTGTTGTTTAATATTCCGCTTTCTTTTAAACCCACACTAGGCTGATAATATCATACCTTCTATTAAACTTGTATTGTTGTTATCGTTTATATGTATTTGAACTAACTTGTGTTTTGTTTTCCAGAGAGACTTATATTTGAGATCAAAAAGAAGACCAGGAATATAGAAGGTAAAAGCATCTCCAGTTGTTTAACCGTCATTCATATTTAAACCAAAGAAGGGATACTTTATTTTCTTTCTAGTATTTCTTTTGTCTTAGCTTTGGTTAACCTTGGATCCAGAAGATTCAAAGTTGAGTAATAACATGACACAAAATATTAATAAAGGATTAACAAAGATTGACACAATCCTTTAAAAATGCTTTATCTCCTTAAACCGGCATTTGGTTCGTAGTTGTCTCTCAAATTCATCTAATAAAAAAGAATAAAGGACTATTATTAAGCTTTCGCTTGTTAAGCATAAGCTGTAAAATAAATCAGTTTTACTAGATCTGTATAACCTGCCTTCAATTGGACCAGCCAACGACTGCATATCACTCCTACTTTTTCTGCTCTTTCCTGTAAAATTTAGAGTTCATTTTATTTATTAATTTTAATCACACAAACCCTATACGGCCCCAGATTGTCTTAGCATAGCAGATGTACTGAGACCTTATTCCAGCAGTCTGTCTCGTTATCTGATTCAGGCCTTTTAACTGTCCCTACATTTTAGACAAATAGCTGATGTGTTTACTGTCTACAAAATGTCAAAGTACATATAAACAGACACTTAAACAAACTAACAAATGCTGTAGATTTAGTTTGTCTGTATTTTCTCTCTGTTTTTGTTCAGATATCTGCATCTCCTGTGGAAGCCTCAATGTCTCCCTGGAGCATCCTCTGTTTGTAGGAGCAATGTGCCAGGGCTGCAAGGTGAGAATCCCTCTTCTTATTATTTATTATTTATTATATATTATTTTCTTAATTGCTTATCCAGCCTAAGGTCACAGAGGGGCTGTAGTCTATCCAAACTGTACAGGCGCCGTGCACTCAGACAACCGTTCGCACCCACATGTACAGCCAATTTAGAATCACCAATTAACCTAACAAGCATGTCTCTGGACTGTGAGCGGAGGCCAAAGCACAGGTTGGTCATGAAAGGTTAAACATGAAAGGTTTCTCAGTGTGGTCAAATCTGACTGTCCCATAGGTGGATGAAGGAGTTAGTTTGTGAAATTAGTTTGACTATATTCATACATTTTTCAGCATCACAAGTTTTCCCAATAATGCTACGTACAATTGCACTGCTGTAGCTTTTACTGCAGAGCTTTATTCAGTGGTGTTGAGCTACAGCTTTAAAGGTCTCATATATAAAACATAATGCTTTAACTCTATATAACACTTATAAAACAAACAAACTATGAATATTTGGCACTTCCATGTGATTTTAAACTGAACTTACTACTGAGTTCAAGTAATCAGGTAGCATGTGATTGGTCAAAAGAACTCACACGATGTGAGCATAAACAGACCCCAGACAGCCCCAGAATACCCCAAATCTCAGCTGTTATGCTCAGATTCTGCATGTTCAACATGAAGGTTCCTGTGTGTACAGTTCTCCAAGGCTGCAACTAATCACTCTTATTATTATTAACTGAGTATTTTTGCCTGTCAACATGCAAAAGTGAATGAAAAAACAATCCAGACCACAAAGATATTAAGAACAATACTAAATAATACAAAGAGTCTCAAATTCTCACATTTGGGAAGCTGGAACCAGAAAATGTTTTTCCATGATAAATTTCTTCCAGCAACAAATATCTCACCCAGTATGTGTGGAAGCTGCATTTCCCCAGGGGAAAAATCCAAGCAGCTAGCTGTTTTGGAAGCAGTGACAATATTATTGGAACATCGGTTACATATTGGTAATCTGTTGTAGTTCACAGGCATGTAAAAATAAACTCAATGAACAGAAGGAGAAACAAAAAAAAACTTGTGTTTTGCTCCTCGGCAGAACTCGTTCCTGGAGTGCGCCTACCAGTATGACGATGATGGCTACCAGTCCTACTGCACCATCTGCTGTGGAGGCAGGGAAGTGCTCATGTGTGGCAACAACAACTGCTGTAGGTCAGTATCAGGGGTTTGCAAACAGCAGCTTCTTTCAACACATTCAGGTCCTGCTAAGGTTTTCAATTTCACATGTACAGGAACAGTTTACACCTAAATGTCCAAACGTGATAAATCACTTTCTTTATTGGAACAAAGCTCATGTGGATTTGTTTATTTCAAAAGAGAGTACACAGTTGATTTTGGCATCTCGGCTCTAATCCTTTCACTGCAAACAGAGCAGAGATCAGACATGAAAATAATGAGCTTCAGTCCAAAGTGGTTTTTTCAAAGAACTCTCTGCAGTGCTGTAAAAAGCCAGGTACACCTCAACACCTTCAGTAGTTTGTAGGTTCACCTTAAGTAGCAACAACTTGAAGTATTTGTTTTCTGTATGACTTAATGAGATCCTCATATCCTAGTAAAGGAATTTTGGTTCACTGTTCCTTACAATGTTATTCACGTTCACTGAAGTTTCAGCCATTCTGTTGTAGAGCTGCAAGAATGGGCAAGGATTTCAGTCTCTAGATGTGCAAAGCTGGTAGAGACATACCCTAAAAGACTGGCAGCTATAATTGCAGCAGGTTTGGGGTGTTTATGCTGATATGCTAAATTGAGTGTTGTGCATTATGGCCAGTTATCTCCACTTTGGTCTTGAATGTCCAAAGGACTTTGTTCCAGAAGTCTGTTGTTTCTTCAGATTTAATTTGTAAACCTAAGCCATGCTGCCATGTTCTTTTTAGAGAAAAGAGGCTTTTTCCCAGCAACCCTTACAAACAGGTCATACTTTTTCAGTCTTCTTCTAATTGCACTGTCAGTAGAGTTCGAGACGAAGCCTACGAGTCTTTTTTATTTTTGGAATTTCTCTGAGACTTGCACTGTTCAAAGGCTGAACTTTATTTGTTACTTGACAAAGACATGTTAGTGAGTGGATAAATAGACATGAGACATGATGAATTGCTGTGTGTGCGTTTAGGTGTTTTTGTGTGGAGTGCGTGGATCTCCTGGTCGGGGCTGGCTCGGCAGCGGCAGCCATCAAAGAAGACCCCTGGAACTGCTACATGTGTGGACCCCGCAACACCTACGGCCTACTGCGACGGCGGGATGACTGGCCCTGCAGACTACAGCATTTCTTTGCCAACAACCACGAGCAGGAATTTGTAAGTTTGAATGCTCTCTTCCTACAAAACAATTTCCCTTACTCGTTGGGCTTGAATTGCCTTGTTGGTTGTTAAGAGTGTCAGAGGTGATAAATTAGTAATCTTTTATTATCACATGTTGTAATTGATTTGTGTGGATTGTTAAAGAGCAAAAAATTTTGTCCAGATCTGTTTTTAACACTGTTTTCATAATGTAGGAGAGTCCTTCTAGAAAAAAGTGGCGCCATATTTGATGAATGAAGAGAGATCCATATAGATATAATACATGCATACAGACAGTCAAACACATGGGTCTTTCACTCCTGCATACACACTCCTATACAGACATATCAGAAGAACAAAAGGCCAAAAATAATGGGTGAAAGATTAAGCAAAAGCTAACCTAGAGAACTTAGCTTTTAGTGATTGTTTAAAACAAACCAGTGATTTGGCTGACCTGATAGGCCGAGGAAGGCTGTTCTAACATTTGGTAGCTACAACCTCAAAAGCATGATTGCCTCTTTTTTTAAAATAAAAGTGTGGAACAGTTAGGAGATGCTCGTGCTTCTTGTAGCTCGCTGCAGATTCTCAAATCTGCTTTGGATCACAGACCTGTTGTAGAAGCCAGATTTATTTCTGTTTCACTTTACTGACCGGCTGCCAGACATCTGTTTCGAGAATTCCTGACACTTGGTGCTACACAGCTTCAAGTCCAAAAATTTTCCTCCAAATCAGCTCTATCCTGTCCAGATGCTGCTCTTCATATGATGTCATATCATATCACATGATACGCCATTCATATGCGATGCCTATAGTTTCTTCCAGATCTCGAGTGTCAAAGTTCCCTTTAACTGCCATCTGTCACAAGGTGGAAACACCAGGCAGGAAGCACTTTGATATCTTGCTTTTGTTCTGCGTTACCATGAAGGCTGAAGGACCAGAGAATTTATCAACTGTGAAAGTCTTAATGAAGATTAAAGACCTCCATCATAACATCTAACACGTTAATGAAGTCCTGGTTGTTTCAGAAGTAAGGGGATTCCCAGATATTTACACATGCCAGTGTGAGAAACCAAAAGCAGACATATTTTCTTACTTTCACTTTACTTTACTTGTAGATAATATGACTGTAGATATACCTTCTTATGTGCTGTGATTACAATTTGCAAGTTTAATAATTAGCCACATCACGACCGAGGATCAACAGGTAGGAAAGAATTACCACACATAACTAATGCAGCGAGTTCATCAGTTATAAGCCACGAGCAAGTAAAACAATAAATAAAGCAACCAAAGTTCCAGCGAACCGAATGACCCGGTGGAAGAGAGAGGCTGCGAGCTCGAGCCCTCATTTATAGACGAGCAATAAATCTGTTCCCATATCCAAACAACAACACGAAGAGGGCGTCTGTGATTCCCGCCAGTTAACAGATGTTTAAACATTTACAGGTGTCTCACCTCATTACCATCCGCCCAGATCATTACCAGGTAAAGCACATTAAAGCCTCCTCCAGGCTAAGGGGTAGAGGGGGTGCCTCAGAATTCCAGGATTCATTAACCTGCAGTTCAACAGCAATTTATGGATCAACGCTAGCCATCATAACCACAATACTAATGAAAAACTAATTAAGGCTGCATAAATACAGAGTCTGGAGAATAATACTCGTTTTCAAATGTTTGTAGCTCAAGTTTCATTCTTTCAGTCCCTACCATAGCCCATTTTTAAAAATGCAGTTTGAGAATAGCTGTTATGAAGCATGGGGGGGCTATGACACCGAAGTGTCACTGTGTAAGTGGTAACATCAAATTCAGATGGCTCATTAAGCTGCTTTTATATTGTATTAATAAACATCCTGCTCTTCGGTACTGTATTACTTCTTACAGCAGCCTGTGAATATCAGACATCTTATTTAAGCTCACATTGCATGCTGTAAGTCAATGGATTGTGCTAAATTTAATGTATCTGCCACTTTACATCTTATCTCTTGTCATAACCTTTATAGAACTTTGAAGTGTGAATCATTACAGTTAGCTGGAAACATAATTATCTGGAGATCAGTGTGGGTTACGCTCCAGGGCTCGTCAGCTCTCAATTATCCACGAAGGTTAATGCACATCAAAACAGATCATGTTCACCTTTACTATTGATATTCTCTCCTTCTTCTTCTTCTTGACTTTTTTCTTTAGTAAAGAGCAGATCATTATCAGGAGAAGCTCTCTGCCTTTGCGTACTGTAGAGTTTGATATCTCATTTGATCTCCTCTTCCTCTTAACCCTCTCTCAGGAGCCGGCCAAGTTGTATCCCCCAGTTGCAGCAGAGAAGAGGCAACCAATCAGAGTCCTCTCTTTATTCGATGGCATTGCCACAGGTGTGTAAGTGCTGAGCGGCAATTAACCACTATTCTCATCATCAATAAATTATTGATTAACAGGTTAATATGATCCTTTATCCTTACGACTTGTGCCATCATAATCGGGGTGTGTTGCTTTAAATAAGAAACAAAAAGAAATATAAAGATATCCTGTCACATCCTTATTCCACGCAGTTTAAGTCGCAGAAAAAAAGTTTGGTGCAGCTCACGATATTCTCAGATTAAAATCTCTTCTTCATTGAAGAGCTTGCCATTGAAAATGAAATAAAAAATAATACAGATACACATAAAACAAAAATAAAGCAAGTGAATTTAATGGTAAATGAGAAAAGTGGTTAAGTGGAAGTATAAAACAGAAATGTGAAGACAAAGTAAGATTTACTTCATCCATCCCAAAGTTGTCAAAGCAGTTAAAAATGAACACGACAAACATGAACAGCTGGTATTGGCTCAGCCTGGCGTTCTGACTGTGCGGGTTTAAGTATTTGTTATAAATGCTGTATGTTATAAATGTTGTTTCACCACATTCTGTTAGAAGCTTTGAGTATTTTGGAAGGATTTATATCTATTTTAAAAGATAAACATTTATAATAAGATTCAAGATTGTTTATTTTTCACATGCATAGTTATACAAGTACAAGACGCAGTGAAATGTGACCTGATGCGCTCCATGACTGTGCAAAGAGAGAGAACATTATATACAGTGAGTGAATATATACAAAGAGGACATTATGTGCATGCAGTAAGTGAGTGAGTTATATAAATTATATAAATAAATTAAATAAATAAATCTGAGAACGTACATTGTGTGAGTGGGGTGTTAAAGTGTCTTGTGCCGTAGTGAAGCCAGAAGGATCAGGAATGATATGCGAATGTGGTAACAATGACTCCTGTGTCACTTGCTTCTCTTGAGCCTCTCTGTTTTTGCTCGGATGGCGCAGAGCCTTCTGCCTGATTGCAGAAGTCGGAACAGTTTGTTGCTGGGATGGGACGGGTCCTTCAATATCTGAGCTGCTCTGGACCAGCATCTCCTGTTGTAAATGTCCTGAAGGGAGGCGAGAGCAGCCCTGCAGCAGCGTTCTGCTGTACGGATCACTCTCTGAAGACCTTTTTGGTCCTTAACAAAGCTCTTCCCATACCAGGATGCAATGTTCTGTGTGAGGATGCTCTCCACAGCACCTATATGGAAAGTCCTGACTTGAAAGTCCTCAGTTGTAAGGCAGTAGTTATGCATTAGGTAACAAAGCAATAAATAAATAAACAACTAAAAAGGTGCATAGTCTGCGCGGAGCAGTCAGGAAGGTGCCTGGACGTGGCCGCGCCATCTTAAAACCTAAACCCTTAAAGAGTTTTTAGCATGATGTTTGTGTGTCTGTCAGGTCTTCTGGTGCTGAAAGATTTGGGCATCCAGGTCGAAAAGTATGTTGCATCAGAAGTGTGTGAAGACTCCATCACTGTCGGCATGGTTCGACACGAGGGACGCATCATGTACGTGGGAGACGTACGCACCGTAACTCGCAAACATGTAAGAGAAATCATTATTGCTCCTCAAAACCACAACGTAACCAGAAAAATTTCCTCACATTATGTTAAAGGCAGTAATCTTTAACGTGCTGTGTTTCCACCGACAGATCGATAAATGGGGACCATTTGACCTGGTGATAGGAGGAAGCCCCTGCAACGACCTTTCCATAGTCAACCCTGCAAGGAAAGGACTTTATGGTAGGAAGCACTCGTATAATCATTTACTTGTTGCTCGTTGTGCTAAATGAAATAAGGAGGCTGAACTTTCCCTGTCTTCCTTCAGAGGGGACCGGCCGGTTGTTTTTTGAGTTTTACCGTCTGCTGCATGAGGCGCGGCCAAAACCCGGCGACGAGAGGCCGTTCTTCTGGCTGTTTGAGAACGTGGTCGCTATGGGAGTCAGTGACAAACGGGACATCTCCCGCTTTCTAGAGGTACGGCAAACAAACCCACAGCAGTTATTCTGTAAGTGAAATTTTAAAAAAGCCCCCCAACTACATCCCCACAGGACATTCTCAGTTGTGGTACAGAAGGTTGTTAGGATCCATTTATCCATCCATCCATTAGTTAGGTCAAAAGTAAGTCTTCAGGGCCGTGGTGCAGTATGACATAACATTCATATTCCTCTTCAGTGCAACCCAGTGATGATCGACGCCAAGGAGGTTTCTGCTGCCCACCGCGCTCGCTATTTCTGGGGAAACCTGCCCGGCATGTCCAGGTGATACAAACACACAAACACCACAGGTTTGTTCACTTTATTTCAGTAAGGAGAGATCATTTGGAAGAACTGAACATGATTTATTGAGATACAGAATTCAATACAGTTGTCTGGCGATTAGTCTCCGATGACCCATCGTAGCAGAACAAAATCTCAGTAGTAGCAGGAATTAGAGGACAGGACCCCCCAGAGTCTAGACACTGGTGGTGGTGAAGATGGAGGCTTGCACGGAGCTCTGAGTCACCAGGATGAGGCGGAGATGGGGAGGAGGTGGGTTGCACTAATGTGCATCTGAGAGGCAAAAAGACAGAAGTGTAGTGTGAAGGGTGATTGACTTGGAGAAGGTGTACAAGAAGATGATTGGATTAGAGCAATGATGTCAGTATTGAGTTTGAAAGCATAAGAAAACGAAAGCAATTAAAGAACAGACAGCAGCTGGACACCTGGGAAAGTCAGCTGCAGGGTGATTACGAGTTTTCCTTACTGAATTGAAAATGCAACTCTTCTTTAGGTTGTGCTTTTCTAAATACTGCAGGCCACTGACACCGATGGCAAACGACAAGCTGGACCTACAGGAGTGCCTGGAGCATGGCCGCACAGCCAAGGTATCCACTTGTGTGTATGTGTGTGTGTTTGTGTGAGAGAGTGTGTATTTGTGTGTCTGAATCACAGAAAGCTGCTGTTGAAAATGAGAGTAGGCTGTAGGATTAAAAGGGATGCGTGTGTTGGTTTGTTTGTTTGTGTCTGTCTGTGCGTGTTTGGTTCTGGATGCTAATTCCAGTTTGAGAAGTTGCGTACGATAACGACACGCTCCAACTCTGTGAAGCAGGGGAAAGACGAGCATTTCCCCGTCTACATGGACAACAAGGAGGACATACTGTGGTGCACCGAGATGGAAAGGTAGAGGAGCCGCGTGTTTGTGTGTGTGTGTGTGGTTTTTTATTACCTCTTAACATCCAGCAGGTGACTGCAGACCTCTAAGGGTAACGGTTAGATTTCATTTTGACCATATGGGTCTTCTGTATTTACATTTAGGCTTACCTTAAAAAATGAAAAATCCATATATACATACCTGTACAGGTGGATGTTAAGAGGTTAATTGTTTTAAGCATGTTCTTGCATGAAAGTGAACTTGTTTGAATTATTAAAAGAAGCTATATCCTGTCAAATGGTCACATGGTGACATAGTAGGGTTGAGATTGTAAGTCAAGCATGTTAGACCTGAGATCATGTACGTGTCTCGCCTCACCCTCAAACGGTCGCATCAAATGGCCGGCCCTCCCTGAGCTTAGTTCTGCTGGAGGTTTCTTCCTGTTAAAAGGGAGTTTTTCCTTCCCACTGTTGCCAAGTGCTTGCTTATAGGAAGTCATTTGATTGGTGGGGTTTTCTTTCTCTTATTGTAGCATCTTTGTCTTACAATACAAAGCTCAATATGAGATTAATTGGGCTAAAAACTTATGATGTAGTTGTGCCACGTGTTTAACTAACAAGATTTCCCATTTCATGAAATGAAATTGTGTCTCTGCTTTACTATTTGGTAATGAGGGAGAATTTCAATATATGTAAATTGTAAAATGAGAAGTGGGGTTCATATAAAAAGAGGGGTGATTACTAAATGAGACACAGGTGGAAGCAGTCAAATTCAAGGTAAATGAATAATTTGACCGTGTTTCAATGGAGGGAAAGAAACAAAAGCAGGAAGTAAAACATTAAAACAAAAAATAATCAAAGCAAATGAAAAGCAAACATTTAAGACACATAAACACTCACATGCACACACTGTAAAGGACTACTTCCTGAGATCCCTTTTAGACCACTGGCTGACCTTAGTCAAGACCACAACCATCATCCCTCTTCCCAAGAAAAGCCAAACCACCTGCCAAAATGACTATAGACCAGTTGCAATCCAATCATTGCAAAGTGCTTCAAGAGAGTGGTGCTGGCCTACATTCAGAGCAACATCACAGACACTCTGGATCCCCTGCAGTATGCCTACTGGCCCAATAGGTCCACATCAGACGCCATCGCTGCTGCCATTCACTATTTCCTCTCCCGTCTGGGAAACAAATACTCATACATCAGGGTACTTTTTGTTGATTACAGCTCCTCCTTCAATACAGTCCCACACAAACTCACTCACAAGCTAGCAACACTCGGCCTGCGCCCCACCCTATATGACTAGCTACTGGACGTTTTGACTGGTAGGGCCCAGTCCGACGACACTGCAGTGATCGGTCGCATCACTGGAGGGGATGAAGCGGCTTACAGGAGAGAGGTGGCCGGTCTGGTGTCATGGTGTGAGGACAACAACCTCACCCTCAACACTGAAAAGACAAAATAGATGATAGTAGACATGAGGAAGAAGGGGAGGCATCACCAGCCGCAGTTTATCCGGGGCCTTGAAGTGGAGAGGGTGAGCAGCTTTAGATACCTGGGCGTCTACATCTCTGAGGACCTCACCTGGACACTGAACACCACACAGGTGGTCAAGAAGGCTCAGCAGCAGCTGTATTTCCTGAGGAGGCTGAGGAAATTTGGTATGTCGGCCAAGATCCTCAGCAAGTTCTACAGCTGCATTGTGGAGAGCACGCTGACCAGCTGCATCACTGCAGCAAACGCCTGCAGAGAGTAATAACAGCTGCTGAGAAGATCATCAGGACTCTGCTGCCCTCTCTGCAGAGCATCTACCATCACAGAGTCCAGAGGAGAGCTGCCTCCATCCTCAAAGACCCCACACACCCCCAACACGGACTGTTCACACTTCTGCCATCGGGACAAAGGTTTAGAAGTGTGAAATCCAGAACATCCCGACTCAACAACTCCTTCTTCCCCACTGCTGTCAGACTCTTGAACAGCTGAACTATTTTAACAGTAATAATTTTGCACATCAGGTCATCTTACATATTAAACCAGCATTAAGCTCAAAGCTCTTTTGCACACCAATCTATTTAACACTTCAGTTTTTGTCTCCATTTATTTATTTATACTATTTGCATTTTATCTGTTCCAATTTTATTTGCACATATTAACCAGCATCTGTGTGTGGACAGCAGAGAAAGAATTTCATTGCACAGAGAAATGCTTTTCTTTGTCCTCATGACAATAAACTTTTTGAATCTTTGAAAGACAAAAACTAACAAATATAACAAATTCAAATGAAAAAAAGAATCTTCTTTTAAGTTTAGGATCCTAAGTGATTTGAAATATTTCTTGGCTTTGCTTCACAGACCTTTTTCTATTTAAAGTCTGAAGTAATGATCTGTGTGGTCTGTTTCAGGGTGTTTGGTTTCCCCGTCCACTACACCGACGTGTCCAACATGAGTCGTCTGGCCAGACAAAGGCTTCTGGGGCGTTCGTGGAGCGTCCCTGTCATCAGGCACCTTTTTGCTCCTCTGAAGGAGTATTTTGCCTGCAACTAGTCACACACACCAACTCCCTCCCACGTACAGACACACACATATAAACAGAAACAGACACTGATAACCATACACAGTGTACAGTCAGTACATGAAGGTTGGCTGACGCAAAATGAAACAGATGACCGGACATAGACACACAAACACTCACATACACACTCTGTAAAGGACTGCTTCCTGAGATCCCTTGTAGACCACTGGCTGACCTTAGTCCCCTGGTGCTACCGTGCTACCACACACACATACACACACACACACACAGGTACAGTTTTCTGTCATACACAAACTTCCTGTCCGACCTTGAAACTGATGTCTTCTGGCTTTACTGTGTCGTATCAGCTGGAGTTCAAACCTCCAGGGGGCGCCAAACTAACACAGATGCCCTGCCTTTTTTCTGTCTTTAAGATCTCTATGAATACGTACAAACAGACCAATGAGTCCCGCAACACTTTACTGTATTCATGTGTTGTGAAAACAGAAAGACACACAAACACACGTAACATTCGTGGTGCTGGTCAGGCAGTGATACAATCGAAATGGTGCCACTTTAATACAACACTTTTACAGATTTTGGTGCTCTTGGAGACTGAATGGTCTCTGCTTGTTTCAGTCGCTGCAGTTTTGAGTTCAAATAGACGAGCAGGTGGAGGCAACAGCAGGCAAAACAGGTAGCTGTGAGGTTTAAGGATTGAATGAGGGTGCAGGAGAGTGTCCAAAAGGAAGATAACGCAGCTTAGATTTCTTGATGCATGCTCCAGGTAAGGAAATCCCAAAAAGTTGATTCTGGACATAGCGCTTTCAATGGGAGGAACGTTTCGCTCGAGTGAACAGCGGAAGTGGAAGAACATTGTACCAAAAAGGCTTCAGTAAAGCTGGGAAGACACCTAAAGGAAGCTCCAGGCAATCCTGGAAAGAAGGACAACTGCTACCTAAGCAAAAATGTTTATTGATCTTTTTTTTTTCAGGAGTAATAGAACAGCTGAGACGTATTTTCTGTAAACACCACGTCTCGGTAGCTTTCAAACCCTAAAACACCCAGCGCCAAAAATTGCTCCCCCCAAAGGATCAGGTCCCCCAGCACAAACAGAGTAATATAGTTCACGCTGTTAAGTGCCAGAAGGATTGCCACGATTCATACATTGGGGAAATCAAACAACCTCTGGCTAAGCGGATGGCATCTCTGAATTGAGGAGGACGCCTAAGAGTTCATCTTTTCACTTTCATGCTGTGATTGCAGTCATTCCCCAACTCTCTGTGAATGGTATGGCAATTTGCATGTTTATGATCATGAAACTGACCTCACAGTCCATTGTTACTCACTGGTGCTAGTTTTAGTCATTATACAAAGGTACTGTTTATAAGGTTGGGGAAACCTGCAGTCAGGTGAGACTGAGGAAGTCACTGAAAATGCTACGTCCAGATGAACAGAATCAACTTTTTGGGACCAGCTCAGATTAATATATAGATCGTTTTTCTTAGTGTGACTACAGCTTAATAAGACTATAACCTTTAAATGTTTCTTAAAGGAGGAGGATGCTCTTGTGCTACAAATAATCCTTGCAGATGAATTTATACCTCAGTGCAAAGAAAAGAAAGAAAAAGAGATCCACTTTTATCTAAAGCAAAATGAAATAATAAAATAAAACAGAATTTTATTGGGATGCAGCTGTGGTTTGAGGAGTTTATTTTACTTGTTAATGTTTGATTTTTGTATTTTTCAGTAGTTTCTTGTGTCTCCAGGGTGGACTTACTATTATCACTTTAGTTTCAGTGTTAGTTTTACTTCTCCTTATTATGAAATGTATGGTAGTTTTTATCATGATGGAATAATACAATACAACAAAACAAACACAGAGATGAAGACATCCTGGTGTCCTCAACCTGGTTGACAAATTGACTAAAACCGAAGACAGTTGCTGTATAGTTTAATATTTTATATAGTTTTGTAAGTGTTTTGGTTAGTTTTCGTTTTATTTCAGTGAACTAATTTGTGGTTTAGTTTCAGTTAACTTTAACAGCCTTATTATAAGATCAAAATGCTGACATATATAAAAGCAAAAAACCTTCTGAATGTAAACAAAAGTTATGAAATTTAAAACTAGTACAGTAGAAACATCCTTGCTGCTGTCTGCATCCTCAGTGTTTAGAGTGCCCTCTAGTGGGAGACAACCATACTTCATACTGCAAATGTACTCTATACACCGTATATAAAACACAAGCTACTTCTACTTTCCTCACAACAAGCAAACCATCTCTGTACTGTACTGATTACTTCCTGGTGGTTTTCAGACACTAGGTTCACGAATGCTTTTAATAATGAAAATATTTCCTCGTGTTTCACTTACGCTGGGATGACAACTGTTAAATGACTTTGGTGCTCATTTTCAATGTAATATTACTCTGATGTCACTCAGCTGATGATCATCAGGAACAAGTAGATGTCATCATATTATACCAAAGTTTGCCTCGTTAACATTATTGAAGGCAGAAGACGACGTTCATTGGATGTTAGGTTGATAGATTTGAAGTTAAATTCAAGTAATCTCAAATTTAACTTGATTATCTTTTGACTTCCTCTATTTCTTCAAGGTATTGTTTAGGGCTAATGGGAAATTTCTGTAAAATGTTATGCTAACAACTCTCCAGCATCATAAATTCCAAACATTAAGTAATGTGCAAAATAATTTAGTGTTTGAGTGGATTTGAGATCATGAAATGCAAATATATTTATTGTTTAGGACGTGGCACAGTGTCCTCCAAATGTGTACTAACTGCACTAACTCCAATGCTTTTGTTGTCTGTTTTTGAACTGGCATTTGAACATAAGATCCAAATACTGCCAAGATACCAAAGTAGAAACTGGATTTAGCTTTTGTTTCATTCTATTCATATTTTATTTTTTATATGTACAGTGAACTCAAATGTATACTAACAGTATTCCGAGTTTCATATGAAAATCTCACCTCAAAATAGAAGTGAACAGTTTTAATCAAACTTTTTTTTTTCCTTTAAATTCACATCAACTTAGCAGAAGAAGGTCTTTTGACAATTCCTTAAATGTGTTAGAGAGAAATCAGCCGTTGGTGAAGTAGGACCGTGTAATACCACTTTGTACCACAAGATAGCACATCAGGTTTATGTATTATTACTTAGGCTGGCAGTCTGGCAAATGAAAGGAGTAAATGAATGAAAGGCCTCTTGAGGAATAAAAGCAAATATCAGAGGGTAAAACCATATCAACAGAGCCACATGGAAAACACTGCCCCCTGATGGTGAAGGATTTAGTTAAAAGCTGCAAACAGCTGCAAAAAGCTCCTTTAAAGAGAAAGCCCCTCGAGGCATTTATTTGGACAGTTTTGAAATACTATCTAAATTAGCTTTAATTTCAAAGGTCACTGGGACATAAGAAACAGAAATAAGAAAAAGAAAGAAGGTATTTTTCCCCTGGAAGTTAAACTTCTATCAACATAGCAAAATTCCCAGGATCTCAGTTCAGGATGTCTGTGTCTCTGTTTATGTGCTTTCAATCTCCAACTCCAACCATAGGGAATATAAAGGACAGGATTTTATCCATCAACTTAAAATAACCAGTAGTCTTTTCTTGCATTGCCCCCTGCTGGTCATTCAAAAAAAAATCCAGGTTTAAGGCACTTCTGTCTTTTACAGAATGAGGTTAAACTCATTCTGCAGGATTATTTCTGCCTGCAGAGCACCATCGCCTCCGAGAAGCATTAACCTAAAACATTGGTGGTTAGAAGTAGAAGACATTCAGCATCCTCTTCTCAGCAGCATTTTACGCTCCCTCCTCTTACAATGCAGCTTCTTTCTGTGCCTCAGCTCCACTGTCAGTTAAGTGACTAGTCTGCCATCCCCCTGGCACTCGTTCTCCCCCTGTGCTTCACAGGGATCCAAAACGTCCTACAGTCACCGTTCTGCGTCGGCTGAAAGCAGAGGCCGACTTTACTCTGTGGACAATATGCTGGCTTTCTACTTCCTGTGACTGAAACAGATAGCCCTGTATAAATAAAAAGAAGCTTCCTTATGTAACACAGGTTCAGCTGTGTGAGCCTTCTTGGGTGTTTCATCTGCCTTTCACCCAATGCATGCTGGGATGAACTCAGCTGCTCTGTGAAGAGGAAATGTCATCCAGTGTGGTGGCTGTATTTATTACACACACACACACACACACACACACACACACATGAGAAACAAGTTCATATGTATGTTTTATTTAGACAGGGCTGCCTTTAGAGAAAACACTTCAGTCTGGTGCTTTTGGTCCTCGGACGACCATCTTTTCCAGGAAGCCTTCCGATCCTCAGACCTTCCTCAGATACCAGCTAACAACTGGACACATGCAGTCTATGCCGTCTCACACACACAAACACACACACAGACCTTCACACAAACATGCACAACCTCTCATAGCCACAGTAAGCCAGCAGGTTCAAAGATTTTGTTCCATCGTGTTTACTCTCCGTTTCTACAACCAACCTTCAGGTGCTTTTTAAACTCTGCTCTTTTTTACAGTGCTCTTCCTGCAGGTCTCACACACACTCACACTCTCATTTGCTGGAAACAACCTTCACGCTTCTCCTTTCGCTACAGAACACCCAACACCGCTACACTCACACATGCATACACACTGTGTTCTTGCCGGCCGCCTGTCCGCCATCAGGCTTTCCGCAGCGCTGCTGGCTGTGACATCATCATGGCCCACGACGCTTGGTGCTCCCAAATCCTGCCCACCCTTACCCTAATCTCTCCCTCACTCCAATAACCCCACCTCGCCCTGCCCTGCCCCTCCCCAGGTGCTGCATGTCAGTCAGTCAGTGTAATCTCCGATTCCATGTTAGTTTAGGGAGTAACGATAATAATAATATGGTAATAATAATTACAGTAATAATCTGTTATTGTGTGTGTGTACTGTTCCAGGTTGGTGCTCAGTTCAGTTCAGTCTCAGCCTAGAGTGGAGAGAGAGAGGCTAGAGAAAGCATATATTACAGTTAGTATAGTGACTTGTTCTATTTTAAATCGTTGAAGCTATGAGCCGCGCGATGCTCTCAAACAGAGACGGGTTGAGTTAAAGCTGTCTGTAAAAGCTGAATTTCCACTGGCACAAGGCAGTTCCCAGTCTGGAGGTCCTGAGACTTAAGAAACGTATTAATAAAATACATGAGCTTCACAGAATTTTATCATTTCAGATTTATTTAAGGCCGTGTGCAGATCTGATCCATGCCAAAACATTTAAATCAAATTTAATAACTTAGTTCCTAAAGTTTTGGTCAACCGGAAATCTGAGCTTCTTCAGAAGCTGTTAAACAGTTAAATAACTTCACAACTTTTAGATGGGGATATTTATATCTAGATGTATATACACGCCAAAGTAGCCATAATATTAAAGTACCTGCCTAATATTGTATAGGCCCCCCTCAATCTGGGAAGTTTAGAGGCCACATCCAAACATCAGGCTTGTTGTTGCGTTCCTCGAGCCATATTTGTGGTGTGCTGAGGGAGACCACTGCCATTGGGGAGTGCCCTTGCCATAAAATGTGTGAGCTTGACATGTAAGCCATTGCTTGGTGGGCGTTTTGTGACAAAGTGACACCTGACTGTACGCCAGGATCCAAATTTCTCAGCAGAGCATCGCATTAAAAGCGTGATCACTCACTGCAGCTGCCAGTGGTTTAAGTCTTGGGGCTCACCGGCGTTTGTTATATTTGCTCTGGAGGCTGCTGGTTCAGCACAGGCATGACGATTTTCAGCCTGTTTACAGTTTCCAGCTGTTTATTTTCCTTTTCTCCAACACGTCTCTGTGTGAGAGCTCCATGGGGGGGAAAAGTGTGAGGAAAGGAGCTGACGTTTTTAAGTGATGGGTGATACGGTGATGATGTTTCTGTTCGCCTATCGACAGCTTTTAGGCTGAGTGATGCGCTGTTTTAAACACTGATACACTTTCAAACACACACATACATACACAGACAAACACACACTGCTATGACACAGAGCAACCGACGCTCACACGCAGAGATACATGCACAACACCTACAAATACAATGCTGTGGCGCATGCAGACACTCATCTCATGGACTAAATGTAAGATGAGCTTTTAGGAAAAGGAGGACCTGTTGGTGTTTCAAAAGGTGCTAAAATTTTATCTGAAAACAAGAAAAATTTATTGTTAGGAGTATAAATCAAGTTTGTCTTTACATTTACTGTATTTATGTTTGCGGTAGTGAAGAAAGGCACTATTATTATTTTACTCTTGTATGAATATGAACTAATTAAAAAGGCATTTTAACTTTGTACTTGAACAGTGTAAGAAATGAACCGTGAATAAACAAGAACTGTTTATTGTGACTATCTGCTTAGTGTGTCTACCTATGTGGCATTTGGGGGTGCTATGTCTTAAAAATCTAGATGTAAAACTACAGAATATGTTCTGGATTTTCATGGCCAAAACTGTCCTGTAATTATAAAATATAAAGTTTTCATTAATTCACAGAAAATGTGCTTTGTTCTGTGAAACCACACAACAAACAAACAAACAAACAAACATACATTTCTTTAGCAGATAATGAAAAAACAGGAACTTTCTGTTGTTTATCTTGTTTACTTTGGTGTAGCATAAATGACAATTACATTTTCCAAAGCTGTCCAGTGGGCTCGATTGCTCGGCCGATTCTGGTCACCGGGGCCTACGTTTGACATCCCTGGTCTAGCAGCTTATTTTACTTCTCTGATGTCAGTTTTCCACATCGAATCAAACCAAAACTGCTGACCACATTTTTCTCATCACATGTTGGAGAGGAAACCCTCAAGAATGAGTCTGCAAATTAATCACACTGGTCCACAGCCAAAAGGTTTGTGAAATTATAAAATATTTTCCCAGTTTTGGGTCTGAAAGTGAAGAATCTGCAAGGACTCCTCCAGAATGATAAACATAAGTAGCTTAAAGAGAAAAGCTCAAAACAAATTAGACCAACAAAAGATAAAAGGGAAAGTAACTCAGTTGAATCTAAAAAGTGAGGTAAAATAAAATCTGATAGAATACTATATGTAAAGCATATAAAAATCTATGTAAAAATAGAAATGGCTCTCTAGTTTCAATAAAGTGAACGATTACTTCAAATGTTATGAACAGATTAGTGGGAAATCTGTTGATCTGGATCCATTTACTATTTTTCTTCACATCTATCTGCACAACTAACGCTGGCTATTATTTACAGTTTTGTTATAATGACAACAACCAAAAAATTCCCATAAATAAATAACAGCAAAGAGCTTAATGAAATATAAAGAACACACATTATTGACTGGAAAGGTCTCGTGAACCACAAGTATTTTTGTTCTGTGTTGGGGTTTTTTTTGGGGGGGGGGGGTTTTTTTTTTTTTGGGGGGGGGGGGGGGGGGGTTGTTTCTCCCAAACTAGAGCCCCAATAATCATTAAAGTACAGATATCACTTACATGAATACTATGAGGTATTAAAGTTCACTATTAATTATCACATGAGCCAATTTGGACATAATTTTGTGCTTTGGAAAGACTTGTGAATGCCTGACCTGTGAATCAGCTGTTTTTTTTTCCTGCAGGTTGATATTGCAGGTGTATTCAGTATATATGTGCAGGTCACAGGCTTGTGGTTCGACTGCTGTTAATTAATTCTTCTGAATTCCCACCACAGCGGCTGCAGCCAGCCAAGCTGCCAAAGAGGGCATCCCTGTCTCCACACTGTGGCACTTCAGCTCCATATTGTTGCATTCAAGTGCTCAAAGTAACCTCTCAACGCTGTAACTGCCCCGTTCGAGTGCACTGGGTCAAAAGCAACAATCACACAAAAAGCCCGTGTGGGCCAGCGTTTATCTTTTCAGAGATCATGTCTAAAGATTAAGCAGCAGAAGATAAATAAATCAAAGGTAAAATGTATTTCTGCTATTATTTTGTTAATATATAGTCAACATTTCAGAAATATAATCAACGAAAGCAAATTTAAACTCATGTTGCAACTAAAGTGGCCTAAGATAGTAATAATAGTCAATGCTTCGCTCAAATCCCCCCCCCCCCCACAAAAAAAAAAGATAAAATAAAATCGGATGCTAATCGTTACATTTTTGACCGCAAGTGAAGGTATCACGACTACAGCAGCAGAAGGCACGCCCCTTTCCCAAGAGGAAGAGGAAACGCCTTCCACAGACTAAACTCCCCTCCCATTGGTCAGTTTTCCGGTTTCTCTCATTCGAACGGCCCCTGATTGGCTGCTGCCGGACGGTCGCCGAAGAAGCGTCTGCTGCTCGCGTTGTGCCAGCTGTCCTCGCGCACTCGGCCAGTGCTGGGCATCGGAGACAGGCTCCTGCTGAGTAGGATCACGGAATCTGCGAACCGGGTAAGAAGACAGAAAATCCCACAAATGAGAGGACGTCAGGCTGTAGAGCTGTTGACCAATCGGTAGATTTTATCACCTATATCATAATTAGAGGCGTTAAAATCCCTCTTTATGCCATTTACATTGGTAACGGCATGGTTATAACGAACATGAATCAGTCTCTGTAAACGAAAATTAGGCAAATTTGGCAGATTTTCTATATTTTGTTACATTTTTGCAAATCAGTGACGTGTTTCTGCGTCTAAATTAAAATGTGAATGAATTAACTCAACGTTTTTCCTTCCAGTAAATGAATGAAAAAAACATTAGTTTCGCTTAAATGCGGTGAAAAAATGGAAAATTGGCGGTGATGTCGTGAAAATGGCATCGTGTGGTTTGGGGCGATGAAATATGGGTGAGATGTGAGTCTGTGTGTGTGTGTGTGTGTGTGTGTGTGTGTGTGTGTGTGTGTGTGTGTGTGTGTGTGTGTGGCGTGCCATCAGTGCTGCAAGGCTGTGTGTTTGTTATGTAAGTCCCTTTTAGGTTATTCTCCCTTTTCCCAAATTTATTGAGTCACAGTAATGATGATGATGATGATGATGATGATGATGATAATGAAGGGGTCTGTCTGTAGCCGTGGACACTCGCTTGTATGCACGATGTGTGAGCGTGCATGTGCGTGTGCTTGGAGTCCTTGGTGTGTGTGTGGCTGGGTACAAAACGCGAACAGGTGATTTAAAATCCAGGTTGTGCACATTATTTGGTTGGAGGGTATTCCTGGGTGCTGCAAATCCTTCAGGTACACCACATTGATCTGAATAAATCAGAGGGCGTCCTGATTAGATGATGTAACTGCTGCCCTACACATGGTCTGTTTCCATTAGGAATGCAATGGTTGTCTTCTAGTGTGTAACGTGTTAATTAGGGTGGTGGTGTAGCCTTGCCTCAGCTAGGTTTCTGAGTTTGCATGTTCTCCCGGTGTATATAACAGCCCTGTTTTCATGTAGTGGTTTACTTTTCTCTTATTGTGTATGCAGGCAGACTTATACAAACGTCACGCCTACAGGGCTGATATGAAGATGCCAACAGTGATTTATGTACCAGATGGTAAACATCCCTTTTAATGCTCTAATTTTGGGTATTCCTAACATGTAAGGGATTTCCTTGGAGGTTGCTGCTTGGCTCTTATAGGCCCTTACAGTCAGAGCTGTTGGTCTAGTCTTTGGGTTTCGGCTGGTCATGCATTTTCTAATTTTTGTATCCTTGGATTGAGGCACAAATGTGCAATTCTGTCAGTTTTTACCACCATTTCAATGTGCAGGAGCTCAAAGTTTCCCACGTTAGAGAGGACGATGCTTTAGATGCTTGCAAAGCTGCAAAACTAAACAGCTTCTTCTCTCTGCTTTGTCTGAGTGGCGACACCTATTGTTCAGGATGCTGATCAGTAGAGTGCAGCAAGCACCCCACCCTCTCCTTTGGTGTAACTGGTGATAAGGAGGTGATGATGTCCTTTCGCAGCAACTGAACCTGATCACTTCATTGTCTAGTGGTCAGGTTTCCCGGTTTTCACCCAGGGTTTGACTCCACGTATAGCAACTTGCATATAAGGACAGACATTTCAGGAAGAGGAAGTAAGGAGCAGCTTTATCTAATAATGGCCCTGTTGCACCTCCCACCTGATGAATGATGGTGTTGCCACTGCTAATTATGCACTTTCATAACCTGCTGTTGCTAGTTTGAAAATGTGTTTACTACCACTTTAATGACAATACCAAAGCTCAGAGATTCACAGTTTATACTGTTGCAACAGTTTTCAAAAGACTAAGCCATTTCTTTTACCTCCAGTTTTGACTTCTTCTCCTGCTATACCAGCTCTGATGTGAGGTATTGTCTGAGTCGCTGCACGATTCAGGAGAATACTGCAGCTAGTACCTGTGCAGAGGTCACTCAGAGATTCTCAGGTTATACAGAGGAAGAAGCTTGAAAAACTGCATAACTAAACACCTTCTGCTCTCTGCTTTGTCTAAGTAGTGACAGCAATATTCAGGATGTTGGTCAGAATTGTGCAAAAAGTACCCGCGACTGGGCAGTGTTGATGTCACTGTGACAACCAATGCAGTGACCAAACTGGTGGCTCTAGCAACAGCTGAATGTCCAAGTAAGTGGCCAACACAAGCAGTCCCATATGTTCTAGTGGATAGGATTCCTGGTTTTCACCCAGGTGGCCTGGATTGACTCCCGGTATAAGAACTTATATTTTATGAACAAACATTTTAATAAGAGGACATAAAGAGCATAGGTTGGTGCATAGGAGTGGAGGAAGGTGCACACAGGTGTACTCCATATTATGCAGAAGGTCTTGATAATCTAAGATCAACTGCAGATGATGTATGGTTTGAGGTGGGACAATGGAAGATGATAAGCTTTTTATTGGGCGGGAACACGATGGAAAGGATTAGAGATGAAGACATCAGAGCGACAGCTCAGGTTAAGTGTTGTGGAGACAAAGTCAGAGAGTGAGGCTGAGATGGTTTGGGCATGTGCAGAGGCAGGGTAGTGGATATACTTGGCAACAGATGCTGAAAAGTGAGTTGCCAGGAAGGTGGAGAGGAAGACCACGGAAAATGTAAACAATTTCACCTTCAAATGAGAAGAGGAAGAACTTGAAGAGTAGGTCAGACCGAAGGTCAAAGGTCAGACAGAAAAAATACTGGCAAAATAAATTTTATGTACAGCTCTTGGCGTTGAGTTTTTTCTAAATGTATAGTGTGATTAGGGGGCGTGTAGAGACAGAGATGCCCCTAATCCTCAGAGTGATGCCCCAGTTACCTTATTGTCTGTTTATCTGTGTGTGATTCAGTAATGCTTATTCATGCATGAACCTGCAGCAGTACACACAATTCTTCTGTGTGTGTGTGTGTGTGTGTGTGTGTGTGTGTGTGTGTGTGTGTGTGTGTGTGTTTAGTATCTATTCCTATCTTCAAGTGGCTGTAAATTTGCTGCATGTTGGTTGGCTTTTTAAATAACTCTAGTTTTCACACATGCACATATGCAAGGTAATCCAGACATGGACACACACACACACACAGAGAGAGGGAGACAGAGAGAGAGATACTCCTCCCTGTGGCAAATATCAAGCAAGAGTCATCAGCTGTCTGGTCCTTTCTTCTCACTTACAGCGCGCGCGCACACACACACACACACACACACACACACACACACACACACACACACACACACACACACACACACACACACACACGTGAGCATGTCAGCAGCTACCATGTGAAATGTAACAATTTATAAACATTTTTAAACAACTTTTTTCATCCTTTCAGGCGTTTAAGCCAAGTTTGAACTTATTTAGGAAAATGCTAAGTTTAAATTTTTTTATTGGTTATTAATTATTTTAAAGCTCTCACCACACCATTTTTATCAGTCGATAAGAAAAAAATTAAAAGAATCCAGACGACATTTTATGGAATTTAAAATCAAGACAAACTCCCTGTTTACATATTTTCCATTAAAAAACAGTACATTTCCGTACAAAAGAAAGTAAATCATCATAGCATCTCTCCTCATTTTCATCCCTCCTGCTCATACAACTGCAGTAGAAACACTGGTTTAGCTTTTGTACATTTTTATCCAATAAATAATTTGCTTTCTAAATGGTGCCTCCAGTATAAGAGTTCAGGTTTTATTCATGCTTTGAGGTAGTTGTGTCTTTGTATTACCATCGCGTCGTGAATCTGTGTGCCACGCACAGTCCCAACTCACTCAGCCTGCTGCTCCTCATTTATTATTAATTAAGTCCCCCATTAAAAAAAGTTTGGATGGAGAGGGGAGGAAACTAGGGTGTGTCTCGCTGTGTTAGACTGTGTGCAGCTGATGTTAGTGTTTATCTGTGTGTGTGTGTGTGTGTGTGTGTGTGTGTGTGTGTGTGTGTGTGTGTGTGTGTGTGTGTGTGTGCAGAAGCAGCTGGTCCCAGGGTGCGTGAGAAATGCTGCCTGGTGTGTGTGTGTCTGTTATACCTGCTGTGACACAGCAGAAAGTGAACACACACACACACATTGAAGATGTCTAAAATAGATGCTTTTTTTCCTTTGAATGCAGTTAGCGAGGAGCATTAGGGACGACCTCAGTTTCTCCTGACGATTAGGGCTGCTCAATTAATCGAATTTTAATCACGATTACGATCTGGGCTTTCAACGATCATTAAAAATGACTGAGCCGATTATTAGCCCCTCCCTCGTTTATCCGCGACACCTTAAAGGCCGGTCCGTGAAAATATTGTCGGGCATAAACCGGTCCGTGGTGCAAAAAAGGTTGGAGACCGCTGATTAAGAGGACCCGAGGGAAGCTCGGAAAGCTAAGCAGAAGTTATTTGGAGAGGAGAGTGACTGCCGTTGGTTGAAAAAGAGAGGTGTTGCACACTATTTTATATTATTTTTTAAAGTCATTGTTAACCCTTTAAAGCCGGTCAGAGCAGCACGCTCTGTTTTGTGTAACTATTTTTAAATCCCTGTAGAACCTGAACCGTGTAAGCTAGCGCAATAATTTGTTTTGCATATGAAACCGGAGGAGTTGTACTTACATCTTATGTCATCAGCTTGTCCTAGGTCACTGTTTCCTTCCACATAAAGCTTTGCAAAAATTGCATAAAAAGCTCTTGCAGGAACAAAAACATAATATTCCAGAAACACGCTTCGCTGATCCGATCAGCTGTTCGTAACACTTCCCACAGTGAAACAGGCGTCAGCGCGAACTATCACATGTCCGCCATTTCCTGGCCGAAACCGGAAGTGACGTCATTTTCGCGGAAAATGTAGTTTTTTTTTTACTTGTAGGCCTTAAAGGCCTATACTGGTCATGTTAGACTTTTCTGAATAGTTTCTGGGATGCTTAGAACTCGAATTGCACTGCTGGAAATATTTTATTTTGATGCACCTGCTGTTTTCTTTGAAAATTTGCATCATAGGATTGTTTTTTGTTTTTCCTGCAGTATATAAAAATTGGTGTATCTCCAAAATAAAACTATGAACACACTCAAAATAAATTTCCTGTGGTGGGAAACTATTTTTTGCAACTTTTTTGTATTTAAAGTTTTGAGGGATAAACCTCTTAAATTTCTCCAAGTAGAAATATATGTAAAAAAACAAAACAAAAACGATTTTCAATTTTTTTTTGTAGTTTATTGCACTTTTTTGCAATTAATGTAGTTACTATGGACTTAATGCATACATATTATTAAAATATGGGCTATAACAGTTGTATAGCAACTTGAAATGCTCCCATAAATGGCACTACAACATGTAAAAAAATAATATAAGCTCTGGCGGACTTGGTTCTATAGTAGGTCTTAAAGGGTTAAATAAATATAGTCAAATAATCGCGATCTCAATTTCAGTGAAAATAATCGTGATTATCATTTTTGCCATAATCGAGCAGCCCTACTGACGATTTTGACTTTCTGTGCACACAAGGCCTGAATTTCAGATCTCCCGTACTGATGTAAAAGCACAAGTCTCGTGTTTCTGTGTGAAATGGAAATCAGCTTTTGAGAGCAGATAGTGTTAAAATGGGCCAGTGGCTGCTTCCCGTCATTACCCCTCACATTGCATCATGTCACATCGCAGCTCCTGACTGTGCTTTAAGTCTCATCTCCTCGATCACCTCATGTTGCATCACATCTCTTCAAGCTGCTTCATGTTCTCCATAAAAGTCTGTTTCATACATAGAAAAACATCCTTTGTGGCAGCACATGGAGCAGATAGGACAGGGCTGGGCAATTTATTTTTTACAAATTATGTCCTCTAAGTCTCTGGGAATTTGGACAGTTATTTAAGTATTATCTAAATTAACTTTAATTTTAATGCTCATCAGGACAGAAATGCCATATACTGACCCCCACCAGAAAAAAAAGGCTTTTTTCTCTACACAGTGTACTTTAAACATCGGCCCAGAATTTCTCAGGTGTTGCATCCTGACTAAACCTGAAACTAAACCTTTCACAAAATCTATCAGTATTATTATTATTACTATTAGTATTATTATTATAAATCAGGCCAAATATTTAAAGAGTAAAAAAGTTGTTATTCCCATATGTAACATATGTGCAGCACTGCGATCGCCACAGTGCTGCACACATTACTGAAGCATTTGGAACACAGGAACACCTATGCACGGCTCCTCTTTGTAGACTACAGCTCGGCTTTTAATACCATCCGGCCATACAAACTCCGTCCCAAACTCCACCAACTGGGACTTAACTCTTCTCTGTGCAACTGGATTGTGGACTTCCTCACTAACCGTAGACAGAGTGTCAGAGTGGGTAAGAACACCTCTTCCACCCTTGTGGTCAACACCGGTGCCCCTCAGGGGTGTGTTCTGAGCCCTCTGCTATACACTCTCTTCACCCATGACTGTATTTCCTCCTGCGCGTCCAATCTCATTGTTAAGTTTGCAGATGACACTACAGTGCTCGGACTTATATCCAACAATGATGAGACAAACTATAGGACAGAGGTGCAACAACTAGAGTCATGGTGCCACGACAATAACTTGGTCTTAAACACCAAAAAGACCAAGGAGATCATTGTAGATTTCCGGAAGAGGGGTCATAACAACCATCTGCCTCTCTTCATTGGCAGTGAGGCGGTGGAGAGGGTGAGCAGTTTTAAATTCTTGGGGGTAACTGTGACCGAGGACCTGTCCTGGGGCAACCATATCACCTTAGTTGCACGGAAGGCCCAACAGCGCCTCTACTACCTGAGGAGACTGCGGAGCGCACACATTCCCAGACCTCTGATGTTGAACTTCTACAACTGTGCCATCAGCAGCGTTCTGACGTATGGATTTCTAGTGTGGTTCCCCAGCTGCACCAAGGCCGATCAGCAAGCACTCCAGCGGGTGGTGAAAGAAGCTGGCAGAATTATTGGAACAAGTCTGCCAGAGATCAGTAATATCTTCCCCACTCGCTGTCTGAGGAGGGTGCACAGTATCCTGCGGGACCAACATCACCCTGCGCGCCACCTTTTCCATCTGCTGCCCTCAGGGAGAAGGTACAGGTCTATACAGGCCAGAACATCCAGACTGGCCAACAGCCTGTATCCACAGGCTGTGAGGCTCCTGAACTCTCTGCCCCCCTCTCACGGACAATAACCATATCCAACTTCTTAATAGCAATGAACTGGTCTGCATTGGTGCATCATATCTTTATTCTCTTCCCCCTCCTGCCCCCCCCCCCCCCTTTCTTAAATAGATAACTATCATATCTGATATCATATCTCACAGTACAATAATATTGAATGGGTTGCATTGTTGTATTTTGTCATGTTTCTCAGGTCTTTGTCTGAATTTCTACGAACATTATTGCTAAGGATTGTCTTATTGCATTGGAGTCACACTGGGTTAAATATGTACACTTGGGTTTTAAGGGGTATTTATTATTTTCTTCTTTTTTTTGGGTTGTATGGAAGCCCCAAACGCAATTTCATTGTTCTTGACAATGACAATAAATAAATAAATACTAAATACTAAATACTAAATAACAAAACCATGAAGTAAAATGGACACTCAGGACCAATTAACAAAATTACACATATATAAATATTTTTTTCTTAGTTTTAAGAATTGAATGTTTATATTTCAGCTGAGCTTTTAGCTTTTTAGTAAAAGTAACACTTTTTGCAACCACCGTTTGAACTATATGGCAGGAATATGGCAGAACTGTATTAATATAGTAAAGTAAGCTATTGTCAGTTAGGGTTGCAGCTAAAGTAGGCTCCATCAACTCTGTTACAGGTCAGATAAAGCAGCCAGCCAGTATTTTTTTTATATATACTCCATTCCTTGAACCTTTGGTGAACTTACTGTTAATTAAAGGCGTTATTTTCATTTTTGGAAGTTTAATTTCCTCTGTCCTCATATTCCTACAAACACACAAAGCCACACAAAGCCTCCAGTGTCCAATGCAGAAGTCAGCGTTCCCAGTCCCACACCCAGTCCGAGTCTGCAGTCTGTGTGGGTTTGGACTGAGCTGACTAGAAAATAGTGACAACAGCAGCACCAAGTTAAGACATGTAGACATCACTGTCTTTTTCTCTGTCAGCTTAACTATTTCTTTTCCTCACCAAGTCATTTTCTGAAGTTTGGGGACTGGTGTTTTGATGGTTTGTCCTTTCCAAAACAGATGGGACACATTGTCTAAAATGTAAATTTAAAAAAAAGAACTGAAGCATCTGTGAATCATCTGAACCCGTGTATTTAATTAGAGGCACCACACTGTCAATAATTTCCTTTTTTAAATTCATATGTTCTGACACATATGAAACGAGCATTTTTAGTATTTTAGAAGTAACTCTTTGAACCACTGTATGGGAAACATTTTTTAAAAATTACAAATATTTTTTCTCAGTGAAAAGTAACATAATACTTGGAAATATTATTGAAGATTCAAAGAATTTGTTTGATGACGTAACGCACCTTTAGCACCAGGTAGCTAATCATATTTCGACTAGTCCAACTTCATTAACCTTCTAAATGTGTCGTTTCCTGTCTTTGTTAATGTCCAGAGTTACTGCAGTGGGGTTTACTTTCGTTTTTTAGAAACACTTCAGTCAGGGATAAATGGTGTAGATGTCATCTAGCCTAATGAATTTCTAAATTCAGTTTTTCATTAATTCCTGAATGTTCAGCTTCCTTGTAACACTCTGACAGCCACATTGATCATATTAGTACTTTATTTGAACCAGCGCTGCCTCACTAAAGGATGGCTAATGATGCCAGACTTAACAAGCCAGTGCCAAGCTCCAGTCTATACATATTACACAATAGGACAGCTCTGTAGTAAAAAAGGGGCCAAGAACCATTTAGTAGCTAAAATCTTGAGCGAAAAAACTATGATAAAAGACGAGGCAGACGTAAAGTTTCTGTGTGAAATACTGCAAAGTATGTGTGTATGTGAGTGTTGACTTTATACCAAGTGGAATTCAAATGATAAATCAGTCTTGATGCTTTAGTATGCCTTACCATGTGTGTGTGTGTGTGTGTGTGTGTGTGTGTGTGTGTGTGTGTGTGTGTGTGTGTGTGTGTGTGTGTGGACGCCTTTTTTCCGCTGAAGGATCTCCAGTTCCCGTCTCCCGGGAAACCACTCTTTTAATCAGGCTGCCAGGGCTTTAGGGCACTGCTTTCCATACCGCACAGCGCTCCACCATCGTGTTTACCACTTTATCTTTCATCTCAGCACAATAAGCTACTTCTACTCTTCTTCTCTTTCTTTGGCCATTGTTGTAAATCTCTAGTTTCTTTTTTTTTTGTTTTGGACTCCATCTTCTCTGTACTCAACTGGACTATGATCTGATCCCAGATGATTTCTGCTCAGCGCTCCTACAGTAAAGCCAGACAGTATGAATGAATATTTTTCATAGAAACAACAATATATTTCAGAAACTTTCCTTAAATCTATGTTTAAAGCTTCTTGTTACGCCCAGGCTTCATTATTAGCAAGCTGGCAAAACCAAAGCATTTCTCTTTCCCATTGGTCCAAATTTCTGCTCATCCAGTGGGGGTACAAATTTCTCTCCTCATTATTCTGTTCACTGTTCTCTTCCTTCCCCTCTCTCCTTCCTCTCTCTATTCTCCTCCATCTCTTTGAGTTGATTCTGTGTGACTGGGGCTCTATTGTGTCTGGCCATCAAACACATTGCATACAGCCACCCATGCAGAATACACACATATACACAAAGACATGCTTATTGGAGAACCTCTCAGTTTGTTGATCCTATTAGGTTTACTCAATCTACTTTTTATTTCAATGATCATCTAAAAGAAGAACATAGTGGACCACAGATTGCAAAAGCTAATAGTTAACCACACTGTTTTGATGTGCAGTGTAATTTTAAATATGTAGTGAGTGTTGCAAAGGGGAAAAATATATTTAAAACAAAATAAACAAATAAGTTGTGATTTGTAGAAAGCGGATATAAAACCAAGTCAAGTTTAAAAGCCAAAGAATAAAACATGGTTTTAAAAATGTTGGTGGTGATGAAGCCAGCTGTTTCAATTTTTTAGGCTCAAAGAAACAATCTCCCCTATGCTTTAAATATGTTTAATTTAATTCAGAAAAGGTCAAATTTGGTGTAGTTTGGAGGAGAGGCAATTTTAATGATTAGAATTATTGAGTGGTGTAATATATTATTATATATCTTCATTTTCCATATAAAAAAAGAGTTCATCTGAGAAATCTTCATCAATATTGGGCATCAAGTGTTGCTTTAGGGCTTCTGCGGCAGTAAAAGACAAGCAATCAAAATGACTGGCAGGTGGTGTAGAACAGCGGTCCCCAACCGCCGGGCCTCGGACCGGTACCGGTTTGTGAGTCGTTTGTTACCAGGCCGCGAGGGTTGAGGCTCAGGTGTGAAATTTATGGTTTTCAGGGTTTTTATTGGTTTTTATCTTTATTTTTTTTTAAATAGTTTTTATCATAACCCGGTTTCCCTTTTCCCGTGTGTTATGAATATATCTTCTGTTTTTTGGTACCAGTACTGGTTTTATTTTGTTGTATTTATCCGCAACACCTTAAAGGCCGGTCCGTGAAAATATTGTTGGGCATAAACCGGTCCGTGGCGCAAAAAGGTTTGGGGACCGCAGGTGCAGAACATGTAATATTCAGTATAACCTGCTGATATGTTTTGAAGCTTCAACAGTTTTTAAACCCAGGGGTACACATGGTCATATGAGCATTAAGATTTGTTTGTAGTCCATCTTCAGCACATCGTAGTTTCACCACAACTGCGCTTCCACTTGGCTCAGTAATTTGAGCCAAGTGGAAGTTCGATCCTCTGAGCGCTGTGTTTGTCTTTTCCTCCTTAATATCTTTCCCATCCTCCCTGTGACGTTTTCCATTGAGATCAAGGAAAAGTGGTTTGGAAAAGGTATAGGAGGTAATTTTGGGTCTGTTCAGCCATAGCCTTGGTTTGTTAGCCATGGCTCATTGCAGAAAATTACAATGTGGTGATTACAAGTGGAAAGTTACATTAAAGCCAAAGCCATTAATTTTAAAGAACATGCATTATATATTTTTCTATGGTGATAAAGAACTCCACACTGCTTTCCATTTCCCTCACTTAACTAATATAAAATAAATCAATCAAAGGATAAGTAAATAAAAAGACACTTTAAAACCTCACAGAGGATCAACTTTACTGCTGTAACTGGAAAAGACTTGGAAAGGAAACACCAGGATCCTACCATGAATAGGATTCGATGAAAAACACAAACTGGGTGTACTGGGTCTGCGTAGTGTAACACAACCTAGAAATTATCATAGCCACAAGTAATCATTATGCACACAAGGACCACCGGGCATTCATTTTGTAAACTGCTCATACAGCACAAATGCCTGAAATTAGGTGAGTTACATGTCTGCTAACCACAAGGCTGGATCATTAAAATTCACTTTGCTGTAAAGGGAATATTTGAAGAACGAAGCGCAGGAACGTACTGTAACCCTTGTAAAATTACCGATTAATATACTCATTTCCTTTTATATTGCAACATCAGAAAATAGTGAAAAATGTGTTTAAGTTTTCCTGAAATACTAGTACCTTTATTTTATTAACTACTGTACTATGAAGGTCTCATACTATGAATAAATTGTTATAAATCATAATAAATTGTAATAGTAACAGACCTGTTGTTCTCTACCGGTTGTTAGTTGTTAGTTCCTGATCCTTGAAGAAACATCTGCTTTCCATCTGTCCTTGCAAAGTGCTGATAAGCTGTTATTCCTGCAGATACTGTAATAGATTTATAAATTATAGATCCACTCCTAAATATTTTATAGACTGAGCTGACACACTTTAAAGACGGGAGGAAATGCTTCCCAGAAACTGTAACGTGTAACTCAGCACAAAATACAGAACACAAACTTTCACTTGTTGACTTTGGTTTTACGAGTAGCGGTTGGTTGCAGGACTCCACACTGGATTCCTGAAGTTGAATAGACCAGTACAATGCCAGGGTTTAAGTATTGCTGTGTAAAGCAAATTAAACACTGGATAAAAGCAGTAGTTCCAGCTGAGAGCTGCAAGATTTCAGTTAGTTTTGTTCAAATCAAGCAACTTTTTCTATTTAGAACAATTAATTTCGCACTGCAGAATTTAATTTAAACTGTTACCACCCAAAGGTAGCACTCGACTGGTGGGTGTGTTAAGATATTTTAGATCTGAGCTTCTGTTTCACTTCTGATATTTATTTTTAGTCCTACTCATATTTCCTTGAGTATTTAGTAGTTTAGTTAAATACAAAACAAACATTACTCACTGCACCACCTTATGGTAAGGACTGGTATTGCGCAACGTTGTTAACATGCTAAATATCGTGTACTTGAATTTACTTGAATACCCTTTTATCTTGTAGGACTATGGCTGCTAACATGGGGTCCATGCGTATCCTCATCAAGGGGGGAAAGGTGGTCAATGATGACTTCACCCAGGAAGCAGATGTCTACATCGAGAACGGCATCATACAGCAGGTAAATCACTGTTATGTACACATGTTAAATGTGCACGTGTGCAAATGTATTTGTACTTGCAAGCACATTTTTCCACGTGTCATACAGTAAAAACTTTTCATCGCTTTCACACTTTCGCTGTCCAGTATATCTCCAGCTGTTAGCATGACTCATTTCACAGTAATAGCATGAAGAGAACCACTCGGTCAACTCTGTGGCTCCAAACCATGGTACTATAATTATCTCACACAGTGTTGTCATGGAGATAAGCATCGGTTTATGTGGCGAGGACGCCTTTGAATCAGCTGTACTGAAACGTTCCAGTGTTGCTGCAGCTGTTGAGCATTTACACACTCTCTGTCAGTGCTTACTTCCATCACCACTGACAACAACAGCTATTTTTTTGCCGTATTTAAAGTGTCGAAGCTGAGCGAGTCATACTGTAACCAACACGTTCTCAGTCCCAAAGCGTAACACTTTACGCTAACAGTTCTAATATTAAAAATGGGCAAAGTTCTCAATAGTGAGGTCAGCGTGTGTAAGCATGCAGCCTGATCTAAGCTGTCATACAAAAGGGGAACATCTCAGGCTGTGAGACCTTTTTGTGAGTTTGTGCCAATCAGAAGAAAACCACCTAGAAGTTGAGTTAAACTGCAAATATGCACAGCTCCTCTGGTAAGAAGAAAAGATTACCAAGTGTACTAATGTTCATGTCAGCCTGTTTAATTGTCAGCATTATCACAAAAACAGTTACCAAAGTAATTAATAGTCATTCTCTATGGACTGTGAAAGTATGTATTTCAGTGTGGATGAAAATGTCAGATTGGCTAACAAGCAATAGATGACACATTCATGCTTAGAGCTATAAAATCAATGTCAATTTTATTTATATATCACATTTCACACAGTTATAAATGACCTCAATTCAGCAGGCAGCTTGTTCCAAAGAACAGGACCACAGTAATTGAAAACACCCTCAGCAGCACATCTAATTCTGCACCTGATTACCTAAAAAATAAAAATCTGAAATTAGTTTGGTTTAATATACCAAACAAAATCCCTAAGATAAAGAACCTTGAATAACCTTAAATTTAATATATTAAACGATAATTAATGGATTGTATTAAAAGTAAATGTTTGTTTCCTTACATCTTGGCCTGATATAGGCCCAGAGTTTGGTGGTAACGCAGGTTGCAATTAAAAAATATGTATCCCCCTACCGGGGGCATGGAAAATAGCTACTTGAGGTTGCTAGGTGAAACTAATTGTAAAGAGATAAAGAGTGATGTAAAGAAAACCTCCTTGTGATTGCTTTCCTCACTAGTAGATTGCCACAGCTGCAGTCTGCATGGAAGACTTTCTCTGCAAACACTCGTCATTTATGGCCCTTTTATGGTCGCCGTTCTCGCACGAACTGTACTGTACAGCAAAAGTGAAGTCGCATTCCCTGGTACAAGCTGCATGGTTTCTTTGCTTCCTGGTTTTCACTTCTTCTCGTCCTGTCCAGCGCTGATGTGGTCCCGTCTGAGTGACTCTTTGTGTGCGAAGTGACTAATATGGCAAGCATAAATGGGTCCTTACGCTCCTTAGCAAGAAAAACAAAACAAAAATATTCTTCTGAAAATGGTTAGGCACAAGACGATCCTGAAAGTCAGTGAAAATGCAGATAATGTCCAAAGAAACACTTAGAAAGGTTGGCTGTGGCTCAGGAGGTCGAGCAGGTCATCGGCTAATCGGAAGGTTGGTGTTTTGATCATTGGCTGCTCCGGTCTGCATGCTAAAGCAAGCAAGAAACTAAACCCCGAGTTGCTTCTGATGTGTTCATCGGAGTGTATGATCAAAGGCTTTTAGACATAGAGTAATAGTAGCTCAAAAGCACTATAAAAGAACCAGTGCTTCAGAAAACCTACTTAAAAAAGTCTGGCCTTTTTGGAAGCAAAATAAAAAGAAATTTGCACAGTGATTTACCTCTTGGTGACCAGTTTCAGCTAGAAACTATTATTGTGTAGCTGGGACTTTAATAAAATAAAGTGATAATAATGTGAAAATAAAGTACTGTAATTCGTGTGTTTGTGTTTTCTGTGGCAGGTTGGAAAGGAGCTGATGATACCAGGCGGAGCTAAGGTGATAGATGCCTCTGGAAAGCTGGTGTTACCGGGCGGAATTGACACCAGTGTGCATCTGCAGGAGACCTTCATGAACGCCACCATCCAGGACGACTTCTACAGTGGGACCAAGGTACACACGCTGTAAACACACTGCTCAAACACACTCACACACAGGGCTTTGCTGTGAGCAGGCTCGTCAGCATGCCTGTGATTAAACACATTTCAAGTCTGCAGACAGCTGTCATGCTTTCTCTGTGACTCTGACGTGTCTGCAGTGAAATACTGAGTCCTGCTTTTAGCTTCATCAGGACTAATGACCACATGTTTTCTCACATTGGTCTTTCAGGAAGCAAACACCTGTCAGCAGTTTCTGGTTGAAAGCAGAGACTTATCTTTTTTAGACACACATTCACACCGCTGTTTAGTTTTCATCTGTTCTGGGTGTATTTGTTAATTTCCTGTGAATGTCCGGCATGTTTTCCACTGAGAGCCCGAGCAACGAGGATGATTTCATAATTAAGAGGTTAAGAGGTGTTATTGTTGCCTGCAGTGGTATGCATGTGTTGGAGGATGTTCTCAGCTTGTCTGTTTAGATGCTGCCTGGCATGCCTGACAGTTTTAGTCAAGGGCGTCAGCTGTGGACGCCAACAGTACAGTATCAGCAAAAGATAGTCATGTGACAAAAAGTCAAAGTATATGTGTGTGTTGTTGTAGGTGATTGCTTCATCAGACACATCTAATAATATATTACATGATAAATGTAACGTGGAGTCCCCAGAAGATGATGAGTAAGTTTATTTTTTGTTATTTGGCTCTGCTAGTGTACATTTGCATGATTCACAGTTCAAAATGATCGTATGTACAAATGGATAAATACAAATGTGTCTTTCACTGGGCCTTTGTTGAACCCTTCTGCCTGAAACAATCCCCTTTGCCCTGCTTCTGATTGGCTCTCCCTTAAACAAAAGCTTGGAACAGTAGGCCAGAACTGTGGCTGAGACCATATTAAGGATACATTTACATCATACAGAGCGAAGAGTAGAAAAAACTGTCTGAAACAGAGAATTTAAATCTGAAATCTGAACTTACGGCTCACTGGGATTATTTAGGACTGCGCCAGGTGTCACTGACAGTGGGCTGATCTATTTGAATAAATCTGTGTTGTTCTGTGCTCACGTGTTCATACGCCAGCAGCAGTGACCCAGCTGATAGCAGCAGAGCTAACGTAGCACCGAGGAAGTTGCAAAGGGTCAGCAGTTTGGAGGTTTTTCACGCCTCTGGGGCCAACCGCTTTTCTTTGTGTTAGTGCAATCATTTTTGACAAAACTAAAAACTGTGGTCTAGTGACGGGAAAGGTCACGCTCTATCTTTGTCTTTTTGTTTCTCACTCGTGCTTTATGCATCAGTTATTAACATTATTGCTGCACAACTGTGAGTCTCACATGTGAAGAGATGAACTTCTAGTGATATTTAGTTTAGGTTCAAGTCACCCTACTTCAGGTACTTCTGTTTATTCCTCAATTTATTTTTTTATGTAACATGAGAATCGACACCTTCACTAGCTTAAAATATAATCTAACAAATAAATACATCCAAAAATATCAGTTTAGTTATTTGCTATTATTGCTGTTAATGTATTATTACCACTTCTATGACTTTAGGAACAATAAGGACACAATAAGCTAAATGAGCTAAAGGAGCAGGTATTTTAACTAGTTTTCTTCATGTTGCTTTGAAATTTCCCCTGTTAGGCGTAGCAAAGGTACAGGAAAAGTGGTGACGTTAACCTGCAGGTGACCCACAATGACAGCTTTTCTTTTCCTTTTTTACTGCCATTAGATAAAAGACAGACTTCAGAAAAGTGTCTGTCCCAGAGTGTTGATTAGAATCAATCAAAATGCGGGGCACCGTGTCAGTATTTGGGGACGAGGCCTAAAAATGTTTTATATTAATGCTATTCCGTCCACGCTGCCCGCCCAGCTGGTCTTTCTGCTCAGTGTAGCTGCTGACGAGCAAGTGATTGTCTGGGGGAGATCGTCAGCAGCACTTTTAGTATCTTTTCTCCTCGCAGCCTTGCCGGCATGTTTGGAAATTATGGTGCACATCATAAAATAGCGGCGGTGACTTTGCTGTGCTGTAAGAGGAGAGAAATGAGGCTGAAGACTGGTGACAAACTGGTGCCAGTTCTCCCCCAGCCCCCACCGCTGCCCTCGCTGCCATGACAACTAACCCGCACTCTTAGCATGGAAATTTATGTGTGTGTGAGAGAGTATGTGCACACATGACCGTGGTAGTATTGTGTGGTTCCTATGGTGACTGTGTTACCGCAGCAACTGCTCGTGTAATTGTGATGAACCCCTAAACTATTTCCCCCCTCTGCATCCCTCTCTCCCTCTGTTTTGTAACTGTCTGCTCCCTCTTCTGCTTTACTTCCTTCCTCCTCTGGTGCCTCCTCCTGTTCCTCTGCTTCACCCCGATTTATATAACACGCTGTAATGGTGGAAGGTCAAGAGGAAGAACGTGCTGCCCGGATAGGAATGATCTGGAACTGATGTTTTAGCTTCTTTGACATCATGCTGAAGTCTTTTCAGCCATTCTTAGCTGCTTATCCAGGTGAAGGTCACCAGACATGTAGCCAGTCCATCATCAGAACCTTCTTTCTGTGTCTGCCATGGACTGTATATAAAAGATCTGTAAGGTCTGTAAAGGGAAGCCAATGATGACCAGCAGGGGGCGATGCTGACCACTGCCCCACATATGTAGATGCAATATTAAAAACCGTGAACTCTTTAAAGTTAAAATAAAAAGGTTTCGGCCTCAGGGGCATCACACTGCCTGACAGGTGACGGGTTTGAACAGTTAAAAAAGACTTCCAGACGATATAAACTACAATCGAAAAGCACAGCTGTGTCTCTGTTATTAAATACTAACAGAATAAAGTGTGTGATCTGCTCTCACTGTTATCCACAGTCAGTCTTTACAGTGTAACACTGATCAATCACATCCAGCTAAGCAGATCTGTTTTTTTTTTCTACATAAAGCCTGAAATGTTGCCTGAGCTGTATCTGTCACAGCAGGCCTGGCTGAGATCATTTAAACGTCTCAGCAGGCTGAACTGTAGCAATGAAGAGAAGGAGGAGGGTAGTGGAAGAAGGTGAGGTGCTCGGCTGTAATAAGAAGTACGAGTGGAGCTGATAGAGGCTGATCAGAGGGCTGGAGCAGTAATCTGTCTCACACTGATAGCCTCTCCCAGAGTCTGACACACTCTCACCCCCTCACAGTCGCTTTCATATGTAAAGGAAGCTTCAGGCACTCATGTGACAGGATTTCTGTGTGCTCGTTGGTTCTTCTTGGAGGAAAAGTTAACTCTTTCTTTTGTACATTAAAATCTTCACAACTAATGCTATTTTTAAATGATTGTGTTCGGTGTGGTTTCAGAATGAATCAACTGTTAATAAAAACATTTGAACTGTTATTATTAGATGTAACTTTCTCTTGGTGATCTGTTAAAATAATCCAGCTTTGCAGTTTAAAATCCCAAAAGTATTGTTATTGATCTTTATTAGTCTATAGATGTTCTTCTACTGGGTTTCAACTTCTTTTACTCCTTCCTTCATGTCTGCCGCCCTCTCGCCATCTCTTTTACTTTCTATGCAGGGGATTATCTTCACAGTAGGGGTTTGGGGTCTTTAATGGAGCAGGAGATTCATATTACGCACCGCTTGTGGTTTATGTGTCAGTATGTTGGGTTGACAAAAAGAGCTTTTAGGTCAAATCCACTAAGATTAAACGATGTTGGTTGGCTGAACACGCTGTCTTTCTCCATCACTGTTTATGTTTTGGTATGTTTAAATTAAAGAGTTGAAAAACGATCCACATGCTTATATCACTGCTCTTAATCAGATGTTAAATAATCAGTGCGCACTGTGTGTTTATTTGACCTGATATTCTGGTATCTTTAGGAATTTATAATCTACAAATCTTCTACTTACGTTAAGATAAGATAAGATAAGATAGAACTTTATTAATCCCTCGGGTGGGTTCCTCTGGGAAATTCGATTTCCAAAAAAGCACAGCACCGACAGAAGTTACAGAGTTACAGAATATTATATATATACACACACACACACACACACACACACACACACACACACACACACACACACACACACACACACACACACACACACACACACATATATATATAAATACAGAGACAATATAAATAAAATATACGAAGGAGATAAATAGAATAAATAGGAATAAAAAATAAAAATACAAGTGAATTGCACATTTCAAGTATTGAGGTCTATTGCACTGTTGACTATTTACAAAAGTATTGCACAAAAGGTATTGCACAGTGAGGTGAAGAGGCACTACAGCTTAGTTGTTCCCCCCTCCTTTGTCCTCCTGTTTCCCCTCCCTCTCCCCTCCAGAGAGGAGTTAAACAGTCTGATGGCGTGTGGGACAAAGGAGTTTTTAAGTCTGTTAGTTCTTGTCTTGGGGAGAAGCAACCTGTCACTGAACAGACTCTTCTGGTTGTTAATGGCCGTGTGCAGAGGATGCCTGGCATTGTCCATAATGCCATAAAGTTATGTGGACACATTCACAAAGCCTGTGTAATGATGTCACTGGAGGGACGACTCATTTTGTTGTGAAATATCTGAAAGCTTGCAAAAGGATGCACAACTATCCTGGGCTTAAACATGCACCTGGCTGGTATTGTTGCTGTTGCCAGCAGATATGCTCTGTGCTGTCTGCAGTGAGCGAGTGATGCTGTGCTTCTTGAGTCTCCACAGCAGGTTTGTAATTTAGAACAAGCTAAAATTGGATGTTGTTTCAAGTGTTTGTAGTTGCAAATGTTGCTTGAAAACAGCGTGAAAAACATCTCAGCTCTCAGACAGCTCCTTTATTCCAGTTTGACAGAAAAGTCTCAAACTGCCCCTGAATCAGTTCACACTGATTATAGCAATGTTAGCTCATACTGTCGTGTGCGTAACATGGATCGGTAAAGATGCAGTGATCAGGGATTTCTTTTTCCCTTTACCTCCTGTTTGCTCGCTTGTTTTCTCCGCTCTGCCCTCTGGGATTTTTTAAAGAAGGGGGCCAGCAGTAAATCTTAATTGAGGCCAAGCAGACAGACAGCCTAAATCCCACAATCCCCAGCTGTGCATCTGTGCCCCCCGCTTTCTCTCTCACACGCACACATGCACACAGTTACATGTAGTGACAGTGATCAATGACATACACTCTTCATGCACACATATGCTGAGACCTTCGATGCTGACATTGCACATCACTCGGACTGGTTTCTATGGTAATGAGAAATCTGATAGCTTACTGGCCGACTGAGCTTACGCTCACAAGCAGGTGACCCCGCCCCCCGTCTGTGAGACACGTCTGCAGCCCGAGGCGACGGCTCCACACTGTCACAGAAACGTTCTCATGTAGTCACATTTTATTGAGGTTAGGCTGCAAAAATGATGGCGGTTTAACGTCACTTTGATTGTCGATGATGACTAAAGAGCAGATTACAGCTGTTTCACACCCCACCTCTTCATTTCCTCTTTTATATGCGATTACAGACGTTCTCCCATCATGCCTCGGTGTGATATTCCTGTTAGAGGATATTGGATGGGTGAATGTTTGCGCAATTTTGGGAGAGGAGGACAGGAGGAGGAAGAGGGTGGGGACGTGCGACAGGCATGGCTGAGCAGTATCTGTTGTCATGGTTACACAAAAGTGCATTCACCATTGTAGCGAGGAAGACGAGTCACTGCACACAGCTTCCTTCACTTCTTCTAGTCTATCGTTGTTTCCTCATCCTCTCTTTCCCCCCCCCATCTGTAACTTTGCTTCCTCTCGCCCACTCCTCTCCTTCATTAGTAATTTCATCTCTCATCTTCTCCAGTTCTCTGTTTCCTGTGGAGTAGAAGTGAGGGAGCCACATTTAGCAGCAGGAGCCATATTCAGAAAGCTTACGTTTGTAGTTTTTGAGTTTGTGAAGTATTAAGACGTTCACACGTATAGCTACACTAATGTGAAGCCTTTTGTCAAAACTTAATGAAACCAATGTTGTCACACTCTTGGAAGGAAAAAAGCCTTATCTCTCTTTCTGTGTCAGGCTGAGATATTTCTATAGAGAGGACAAACCAGTGATTACAGCACTAAATAAGGGCATTTAGACTGAGAACAACACTGAAAGGAAAATGAAGCAGTGGCTACAAGAGAGTCAGTGCAATCAATAAAGAGCAGAGCATATGATGAACAGTTGATAAGGAAGGACTATTGTCACCAGACAAACAGAGTCTGTGCTGGACATTGGTGTTATTGTCCTCTTTCTAATCAGTCTTTCTTTTCTCTTATTCTGCCCCCCTCTCTGTCACCCCTGGTCACCCTCTTACCTCACCCAGGCGGCTCTGATGGGTGGTACCACCATGGTGATGGCTCTGGTTCTGCCTGAACAACACTGCTCCCTGCTGGACGCCTACGAGAAGTGCAGGGCTCTGGCCGATGCCAAGGCGTGCTGCGACTATGCTCTGCACGTCGGGCTGACCTGGTGGGGACCAAAGGTAAATTTAAAAAACGTACCACCAAAGTGCTTGGAATTACGTTGGTAGCATATATCATTATTTATTTTTGTGCTCTTCTGGCGTTTATCATCGTTGAATGAATAATAACGCAGCCAGCCGTTTGTGGGTGAAATGTGTAATGACCTAGATTAAACCCGCACAAGAACTGGGTTAACACACGTGCTCAGTGGGCACATTAGGCAGATTATATGAGTCAAGGTGCCTCATTCAGCCTTTGGCTTTAATGTCTGTCCTACATCATCTGCTGACTTTGTGCATGTGCCCAATCTCATTGCATATTGTTAAACGTTTCATGCCAGAATGAGGTTTAATACAACACCTGTCCAGCAGAAAGCTTTGACTGGTAGTCATTCTTGTTTAAAAAATGTCAACACAATGTTTCTTAACACATTTCAGGGTGTGTGTGGTAAAGAGAGAGGACACAAAGGCAGAAAAACAAGGGCGAGCCAGTATCTGGCTAAAAATACCCACGAAACAATAACCCAACAGAGCTTGGGCAGAGAAAGTGAGCCTGGGCAGACCTTCCAACAAAGACAAACTTAAAGACAGATAAGACAGGGGACTAATTACACAAAAACAAAGCTGAACACCAGTGAAAACAAGCAGGGCGGGGCAGATAATAATAAAGGAGGGTAAAAGAAAAGAAAATCAAACTAACACAACACAAGAGAGAAAACTGACTATCAAAGTAAAACAAGGACATGAAGTCTTAATTTATACTTTTATTTATACTTATTTATATTTTGAATCTATGTCGAGTCTGCATGGTAGTCTATCCTAGTGTCCAACACCATCATCACCCAAAGAATAGTTGGCAGAAGGTTTCTCTCTTTGAATTGATTTGGACAATGATGACAGAGGTAGCTGAAAATATGTAGGAGAAATTGAGCTAGTCACTAAAACGCTGCATCAGCACGATGTGGTTGCAGTTCTAGTGGAAGTGATGTTACAGCATAGCTTTTTCAGAGGGCTTTACCATACAGTGGATGATCTACAGCATAAATTAACCCAAATGTATAAATCCTGATTAACACTAAACAAGGTGTCAGAGAAAAGGAAACAAAGACACAGAGGCCGGGTCCACAGACAAGGAAACACTGCAGAGAGAAACAATAACAGGAGAGAATAATAATGATAATGATAAAAAATACTCAAACTGTCATGAGCTGTAAAAGTAGATTAATCATTATGGAAGGAAGTAGTTTTGCTCCTTTCATCAATACTCCATCATGACTATGACGTGACCTTTATGGCCCATTCACCGCAGCAGAGTTCAGCATTTTAAACACTAAACTGTCTAGTTTCCTTTTACTGCTGTTTGAATGAATGAAATGGATTCTTCTCAGCGGGGCTGTTATAGTCACCAGTGTAAAGGCAGTGTGATCTCATTGTGGCAGGTTTCCAAGCTCATTTCATGCCCCACAAAACAAACACACACACACACACACACACACACAGTTTCTCTTTCACTCCATGCCCACAGTCCCAATGCCCGATGCACTAACTGCCTTTACATATATAAGCTGAAGCTTTGCAAGCACTGAACTGTAATCCAGAAACATGACTGCTGACCCTGAGACCTCTGAATCGTCCTTAGGTGCGTAATGAGATGGAGACCCTGGTGAGGGAACATGGAGTGAACTCCTTCCAGGTGTTCATGGCCTACAAAGACATGATGATGCTGCGGGATTCAGAGCTCTACCAGACTCTGCAGACCTGTAAGGACATCGGTGCCATTGCCCGAGTCCACGCTGAAAACGGAGAGCTGGTGGCCGAGGTGCAAAGACAAATTTTCTTTTCCTTTGACGTCGAAGTGAAATCACAAACCCGTTTTAAAATGAATGTGTTTGTGTTGTTAGGGTGCCAAAGAGGCTCTGGATTTGGGCATCAGTGGGCCGGAGGGAATAGAGATCAGTCGACCAGAGGAGGTAAATATGCAGTGGACAGAGGGGTGGGGGGTTTCAGGAGGTAGTGGTCGTATCCTAATCTAAAGGTCAGAGGATCAATCTGCTCCTGCAGTCTACATTGGCACTGAACACTTGGACTTACGCCCAACACATCCATTAGAGTGTGAGCGGGCGTGATATTAGACTAATGTGGGACTATGTGAATGTGGCTTGTAGTAAAAACTCTTTCTAGTCTGATGTGTGAAAAAGCACTGATCTAAAACATAACAGTGGAAAATAAAACTTTTTTCCTTGATGTTCCCTTAAAATGCTGATAAAACCTAATTTTGAATATTAAGTAGGTATGTTTAGGGATCTTTCCTATAAATGTAAAACAAAACCAAGTAATCATTGTGGCCTTGAACTTTTTTTTGTAAGATATTTGCAATAAATATTAAAATGTTTACTTATTAAAGTTGTTATTTTGTGATTTTACTCTGTCTTCTTGTCTGCAGCTGGAGTCTGAGGCCACTCACAGAGCCATCACCATCGCCAACAGGGTAAAAACATTTTAATATCCAGTCTGTGTGCAGTTATTGATAAGTAATTAAAGGACTGATTAAAATCTTTTGTGTGACCACAGGCTCGCTGCCCAATCTACCTGGTAAATGTGTCCAGTATGTCTGCTGGTGATATGATCGCTGCTGCTAAGATGCAGGGTGAGCTTACTGCCCGATGAAGACAAACTAACAGTCACCGTGACGATGGAGAGGATGAAAGCTGACTTTTCTTCACTTTTTATAATTTCAGGTAAGGTGGTCCACGGGGAGACTACAGTTGCTCACGCAGTGTTGAATGGGATGCAGTATTACCACCAGGATTGGGCTCATGCCGCCGCCCATGTCATCGTCCCTCCGCTCCGCCTCGACCCAAACACACCCAGCTACCTCATGGGCCTGCTGGGCAAGTATGTGTGCTGCACTCACATCAGCATGCTGTACTGCTTCGAGTAAACTGATCGCAACAGCAGCTCAGTGACCGGCAAAGGTGCCGTGGATAAAAACGCTCCTCTAAACTAAACGTTGATATCTTGTTTCCTGTTTCAGTGACAATCTGAGCGTGGTGGCATCAGAGCACCGTCCGTTCAGCACCAAGCAGAGAGCTTTGGGCAAAGAGGACTTCACCAAGATCCCTCATGGAGTGCCTGGAGTCCAGGACAGGATGAGCGTCATTTGGGAGAGAGGAGTGGTACGTACACACGTCAAACGCACACATAAAAACCTGAGATCAGCCATGAACCACACAATTTATCATCCACAACCAGTGGATGTGGAAGTTCTGTTTTGACACCATGTTGGTAAGTCTTAGTTTTCTGTAGTTAAACAGAAATAAAACTTACTCATTAAGTTTTGTTTCTGTTTATAAAACTTAATGAAAAGTTTGAAGCTTATCATAATATGACAAGCACTGGCGATATCTTCTACCATTAGCATCCACATGAGGCTCAAAGCTTGTATCAGTTACTGTGCCAAGATATTTCCTCTACTCCACAAACTCAACAGTCTGAGAGATTGCTCAGTTTTATTTCCAGCTATTTGCAATAAAAATTAAGTATTTCTCCAGTGAATGAACTCATACTACGCCATCTTGAACTGCAGCTGGTGATGGATGTCCATGTTCTGCTCTGAAGCCTCTATGAGAAAGACCACTTTACCAGCACATGAAATAGATCTTCTGCTCTAGCTAGAGTGGCCATGCAGCTCTCAGCTGATCTCCAGAGCACCATCCAAGACCTGGAGTTGGAGTTTGTCCAATACTGGGATGAGATTCTCTCTGGGGAAGCAGCTGAATGACATCATGGTCTACCACAGTAGCGACAGAAATAAAGACGTTTTGTATGATCGGATGGGCTTTCTGTATTTTTAAGGTTACAGGGAAAATGGATGAGAATCGTTTTGTGGCGGTGACGAGCTCCAACGCTGCAAAGATCTACAACCTGTACCCGCGCAAAGGCCGCATCATCCCCGGGGCTGACGCTGACGTGGTGGTCTGGGATCCAGATGCAACAAGGTACACAGCTGTAAATAAACAGAAATCACCTTTATTACTGGACTCAGCCCGAAGCATAGGGACACACATCCATCACTTTCTGTGTGTGTGTGTGTGTGTGCAGGACAATCTCTGTGAGCACTCAGGTGCAGGGCGGAGACTTCAACCTGTACGAAGGGATGCGTTGCCACGGCGTCCCTCTGGTCACCATCAGCCGGGGGCGTTTGGTGTGTGAGAACGGCGTGTTCATGTGCGCCGAGGGGTCCGGAAAGTTCTACCCGCAGCGCACTTTCCCCGACTACCTCTACAAGAAGATGGTGCAGAGGGAAAAGGTGCGTTCACTGTCATCACGTTATTAACACTGATTCCAAACCTGCCTCTTTGTGTTGTGAGTGTTTCCACTGATAATTAAAACTCCAGGGCAGGACAGCAAGATCCAGGCTGAGCTCTGCTGTGTCAGCTGACAGCAAACCTGCCACAAACACTCCCATCATGATGTGACTGACTTCACCGATCTGACAGCCCATATAAAGGATTTAATGCTCCCTGTGGAAGCCAGCAGTGTGTTTTCCTGCTGCTGCCCCTGTCTGTGAAAGCCCCCCATCCCAGCCTCTCTACTCTGTTTGCTTTTAGACCTTTTTATCTCAATTTATTTAAAAAACGTGTCACAAAAGTACAGAAACTGTTTTTATAAGAACTTATATTTACAGTTCAGTTCAATTTCAGGTAGTTTACAGAGTGAGTATGTTCATTTATAGTTTCAGGACACATGTTTTAGTACAAATAAAAGTACTTGTGCCTTTTAGTTTTTGTTTTTATTTCATTTTAATGATTTTTGTGAGTGCACAAGATCTTTTTATTTTTTCTAGTCTAGCTTTTATTTTAATTCCAGTTTTTTTTACACCTTGTTTTAGTTTTGTGTTTCTTCAGTGGAATTTAACTTGGTTACTTACATGTAACAAATATTAATCAGTATCAATCTTACAGCAGCAGCTCAACTGGCTGTTATTATTAGGTTAAAAATGGCTAAACATCCTAATCTTACCTCTCACCTCATCGTGTTTCAGACTCAGGCTTACAAAGGGGTGGACAGGGATCCGTACTCTGGTGATGTGGCCAAGGTTGCGAACACCATGAAGAAGGAACTCGGTTTGGGCCCCATAGATGGAGAGACGCCCAACAAAGCCTGCGGTCGAGTGCACTCCGGAATCCGAGACCTTCACGAGTCCTCTTTCAGCCTCTCAGGTGAGCTCTAATAAAATCGTCCTTGATTATGGTGACGTTACACCGAAGTCCTCGATCAAATTTAATAGTCCGTACGTGTTTTTCCTTTCAGGGTCTCAGGTCGACGACCACATCCCGAAGAGGTCCTCGGCTCGGATCCTGGCCCCTCCCGGCGGCCGCTCCAGTGGTATCTGGTAACTGCTGGTGTTGGAGCTTCATCCGTCCGAGCCGCCGTTTTTTTGTACATTTCTGAACAACCAGAAAAACTGCACTGATTTTCAATCACAGGATAAAAAGTAAAGATGGCAAAAAAATTTCAAGCACGCGTCTGTGATTGGTGACGAAACGCCGATGATCAGAGATTCTAATCTGTGTCTTAATTGGAGCGACTGCTCTGATCGAAGGGCTGTCTCTGGATTTAAATTGTTCTGCCAAAATCGAGCTGATCATACTAACTCTGATAAAGTCCGCTCATTATCACCCTGCCTGTATCGTAAACTGTGAAATGTCAAAACCAGTACAGTTTTTGATGGTTAGAACTGAAGTGATGCCGACCGAATTATTTAAAACTGTATCTATTACACCCCCGTCTCTCACACGCACACACACACACACACACACACACACACACACACACACACACACACACACACACACACACGTACACTGTAGACACCATAGCTTTAGACTCATGTGAAGATGTGTGTGGGTCCTGTTTGTGGTTACACCGCCCACTCGGCGTCCCGCTGCATCGTGGGTTCCTCAAACAGTGTTTTTGTTTTTGATGAAATGCGCCGTGTGGTGATGAAATCCAACTGCTTCAAACACCGTGTCCTCGTAAAGATACACTCTCTGAACATCCCCGCGCTCTCACTGCCTCTGACTCGGTCACATGTCCCAGAAACATTCCCACCTCACCCGCAGTTATTGAAGAACTCAGCCTGTGAGCTTAGCTGGGATTATAACTTTGGCCCCAAACCTGGTCCACTGTCCTCGTCTCAGGGGTGTCTGTAGAGCTCACAGAGTGCATGAAGGGAACAAAAACATGTTATTTAACCTTCGAGTGACTGAGTGGAGTCATTTATGTGTGACCTTGTTGTATTTTTTAATTATGAAAATGTTTCCTTCCAACTTTTTATTTATATATTTTTTTACAGAAATGGGTGCGCTGAGGATAATGATATTTTTTAACATTAAAGGCTTTGATTTAAAAATCATTAATTAATGTAACATCCATGTCTTTGACTGTGGGAGGAAGCCCACACAGGCACAGGGAGAACATGCAAACCACACAGAAAGGCTCCAGTTGCCCAGGGAATCTGACCCAACATCCCTTTTTTTCTCCCTGTGAACCTGTGGTGTAAAGTAATATCTCATACATGGCAGAAACAGTAGAGGCATGATAAACACAAATAGATCCACTATTAACAAAAAGCTCTCTTTAATAAAATATATGATCATGACTTGATCATACAGGTTATTCAAAGGTTTTTTTTATAGTGGCCGAGTCCAGTCCGGTGATTCAGTCACTGAAACGTCTCAGTCGCTTGAGGGTTAAACACAGAACATGAAGGTGTGGAGAAAACTTAAAAATACTCGTTTACTCCAGGACGTGACTCTTGACTTACAAAGCTGCAGTTACTCTTTAATTATGTCCCGTAAACATGAGTCCGTCAGTACATCCTACAGCCTTTCTGCGACTCTTATTGCTCTCTGGGTCGCAGGTTCAAATAAATGATTAAACCAGCGTCTGAACATGACTCAAACTTGAGTCTATTTTCAAGCATTTAAGGCTCTGTTAGAGCAGCAGGATGCTCTCTGTGGCTCTGACTCTGACTTTCTCTTTTTATTAGACCGTGAGCTCCAGCACAGACGCTCTGTAGTACACAGTAATAATAAAGGATACGTTAATAGCAGGAAAAATGATAGTAAGGGCAGCTTCTTAGTGAGAAACGTCAGGTACAAGAAAAGCTACCGTTGTGACTCTTTGAGGCAAACAAGTAAAGGGCACATTTTGGATTATGTTGTGTGTCAGCTCACTGAATATTTTCTGTGCATACTAACGAGCCTTTGCACACTTTTCACACTGCAGTCTGAACACACACCAAATAACTGAGACCTCAGAGTGAGCAGAAATCAAAGAGTGTTGCTGAGACTGAGAGGCACGTCGTGGACCAGCTGTAGGAACATACAGCGAGATGTTTCCAGAGCAGTGAGTCTCCACAGAGCAGGACGATTGAGCTGCACAGGCTGACGATAAACCACTACTGATCCTCTCATTCCTGCCTACCAGTATTATATTTATACATGATCACGTCTTGTTGTCCGTGCACTCTATATATTTAGGATGTTTGTTTTTCTATTCCTGTTCAAATGTGCCAACGTGACTCACCTGTGCCACACCGACACCCATGCATGAAGAGCACCACATGAACAGGTGAGGAGGAGGAGTGAAGCTCCCCCCGATCACCGCAGCTTCACACAAACTGGTGCTGTTTTTCTACAATTACCTACGACGACGGCGTTGTTTTACTGTTGGATGGTTTTGTTGTCCTGAAGGCGCTGTGGCGGCTCAGTGGCTGTGCGTGTTTGTAGATTCTCATTGTGTTGGGAAGTGAACGTGTTGAATCTGTAAGTGGCTGCTTGTTTCTTACCACAAGAATAACAGCAAAAGAATAAAGTGAGAAAAAAGGACAAATCTGGGTCATGTGTTGTTTTTTATGTGAATGATTTAGGTCAGAGTTGTGTAAATTAATTCACAAGTACAATAGAAAGAAAGAAATTTCATTCCTGAGATTTCAGGGATACAGGACCGTAGCCTACATGTATACATAGCATAGCATAGCATAGCATCTTTATTTATAACGCACTTTACATCCAACAATGTTGACCAAAGTGCTACAAATATAAAACAGAGAGGAAACAGTTTAAATTACATATAAAATATCTTAAAATTAAAAATAATATAATTAATAAGAAACATATTAAGAGACATCAACAAGTCCTGCTGTGCTAAATGCCAAGGTAAATAAATATGTTTTAAGACGTGATTTAAAAACAGATAAGTACATAGTTACATAAGTACAAGAAATGAGCACATACTGTACAGAACAGGAGCGTCTTTATAAAACATGTAGTTCATGGGCCAAAGCCAGAGGATCCGGTCAGGCTCACTGGGTGCTTTTGAAAAATGTGCAAATTATTAAAGTCAGAAAAGCACAAAAACTGTTCCTGTGTGAAAATATATGCAGTTTTAAACTATTTCATCTGAGCTTTTGCATATATGAGCACACCTTTGTGCTTTTGCAGATGTATGAAGTTTAACACAGGTGTAATGAGAGTGTATTGAATTTTGTATGTTGATGTTTAAATATGACTCTTTTCAGAGTGTACATCTTTACCATAACTACTTTTGTCATTTGCCAAAACAGAAAAACAAAGATGACTTTAGTGTTAGTAACATTATTATACTGTGTTTTGTTTTGTTTTTGTCAGGCGACCCAGGATCCCTGAGCAGTTATAGACTTATGTTACTTATGTATTTTTGGTGTTGCTCCCCCTTTTTCTCTATGCTTGTACACATGTGTGTGTGGGTGGCTGTGTGTCTGAGCACTCGTTTATAGGAGCCTTCAGGCCTGGTGGGTGTGGCCCTGCTAGGAGACTGGCCACACCCGAAGCCACGCACCTGCTGCTGATCAGGCCTCGTCGGGGGAGCTACTTAAGAGAGTCTTGGAGCTCCCACCGACGTGGGATCATTCCGTGAGACTCCATGTTAGTCATCCTGTTGAGCTGAGTTAGTGTGTGTATGCCCGCGGTTATATGTGTCCTGACGGCTGCGTCTATTGTGTCCCCAGGAGAAGTGTGGAGCGCCAGACAGCAGCCAGCACGAGGAGTGCTGAGACACGGGAGCGGAGAGCACTGAGACACGGACTGGTCACGGAGAGACACGACACGGGAGTCAGGGAAAGCACGGGGATTTATTGTTGTTTTGTTCCATCACTGTAAATAAACGCACTGCTTGTACATAGAGCACCGCGCCTGGGTCCTCCTTCCCCACACCCCCCACGGTTTGCCATGCCAAACCGTGACAGTTTCTTTTACTTCTTTTGGTCTTAATAATCATTGCGTGAAATTCTGACATTATGACAGCCCCATATAAATTTACAAAATGACTGTAATAAACTATTTTCTATACCTTTTTATTCAAACAAACAACAGGAGGACCCGCTTTAATAGATAAAAGAGAAAGGACTAAACTTTATTTAAAAAACAAACAAAAAAACCCCCATCATGGGCCCAACCCACATACTCAACTCTGCTGCTCAACCCACAAATGTATTTTTCTAACAAATGCTGGAACATTTAAGGGGAAATAAACAGGCCTTCCAATGTTATAAGATTTATTGCCAAGAAGCATTGTTACAACAACGGAATAAGCATACAAACACAAATTTCCTTACTTTCTGTGTCAACTTTATATTTTTTACTGATTCTCATCATTGGGAAGATGGTATGTTTGTACTGATTGTTTTCTTATTTGGAGTACTATCTGGAGTATAAATTACCACTGTGGTGGACTGCCATAAATGGACCTGAAGGTACTTCAGTATCCACAAATGTGCTTCAGAGGACAGAGCTCAAGGCAGATTGTCTTCAAGTACACACAGAGTCAAAGTATGGGTCTATATTTAGTCTTTTAGTTCTACCTGCTGTGACATAACATGTGACAGGAGTCCTCACCCAAATTGCTGCACAGTGCCATCCAAGTATGTGTGAACAATAACTTATGGGGTCGGCATGCAACACACTGGAACAGAAACAACATTTACATGGAGATATGTAGAAATGGCATCCAATAATACTAGTCAATCTACCTGTTGTATGGCTGTCTGATCACATTCATCTCACAACCAAACATCAACAAAAAGACAAGTTTATATGCTTTCACTTTTCTGTTCTAGCCTTAATGTCTGAATACATGTTGGTTTTCTGTAAATCTCAGTAAAGAAAATATTTTAATGGTTGAAATTCACTCTTAGTGTTGAACATCAGACACACTTTTTCATTTCGAAGTTGTTTTGCACATCAGTGTGTTGTATGTAAACCTGATAAACTGCATTCTGCCATCATGACAGCATTGGCGTCATCAGCTGATATATAAAGATGTCCTGTTGTTGAGTCAGATACAACACAGTCGCACCTGAGCCAGGACGCCCAATCTCCTTTGTGTCATTTTTAGGTGAAGTTAATTCAACTGGTGAGTCAGACCTATCAAAACATCTGTTTTAAAAGTAGAATTACTGATTTTGGATTTTGAAAAAGTATTGGATTGTAATAACTCAGTGTGAGAATATTTATAGAAGTAAAAGTCCTGAAATCAGAATCATGTTGTTGCCTGACTAAGAGCTTCATCATGAGCAGATTATCAAAGGTATCAAAGGCGTTAGTATACCATTTGTAAATCTTGCTACCCTACATGTTGAAATGAACAGCTTTTGGGGCTGTTGGGCCTTTAAATCCTTGTAGCTTAGTTTTTTTTGTAGCTTGGTTGGATGGTTGAAGTGAGTGAAGAAGAAAAAGCTATTTGGATAAATTCAGAATTTAGTTTTGTGCTATAAATCTGTGCAATGTGTGTAACACTGAGTAATGCTGTGTCATACTAATGGGCCATGTTGTCGAAGCTTCTCATGTTTTCTAAAGCTTGAACATCAGACATAAGTTTCCTTTTGGGAGGTGTTTGTACATGGGTGTGTTGTACGTAAACCTGATAAACTGCATCCTGCCATCTTAACAGCATTGGCGTCGTCAGCTTGCTGTCAGGTGATAGAATATATAAAGATGGACCATCGCAGATTCAGAAATAACACACAGCGAGGGTGTCCAATATCTTTGGCACCATTTTAGGGTAAAATTGCTGAAGCTTTTCATGTCTTCAAAAGTTCAAATGTCTGACAGACACCAATTTTGGATTATAATGAGAAACTGAAGAAGCCATTTATTCTAAAAAAAATTATTTTTTAGAATAAAATATTTTTTGTAGTATTTACATGTAAAACAGTCACATAAATCACAAAAGTCACATAATTCACTGATGCTCATTTCTACTCTCAGTTTATGTTACTCTTACAGTGTTATTACTCTTACACCACATTAGTGTTATTGTTGACTGCATTGTTTTTAATAAATAATACTTTTGCACCTTTCAGAGATAGATACTTTGATTATATGTCTGTGATCTTTCTGGCATTGTTTACTTTTGGTGTCACTCTTCTGTTTTCACAAATGGATTTTTAAATCCAAATCCTCAATACATTTCAGCTTGGGAAACACATCCATCCATCCAGTTCAGAGTCACAGGAGCACTCTGTCACTATCCCAACCGCGCTCTTTGACTTTGAGGACTGTGACGAGGCTGAGAAAGCAACACAGCAGAGACCTGCGCATCTGCAATTCAGAACCTGTAGAGGAAACATCACCGAGTAAGTAAAGGTTCTCACGTCCACGACTTAATGGTCACTATTTGGCCTAATGTATACTGAAGCTACATCATTAACCCAATGACACATTTCCACAAGTCTTTGTCCATCTGCATGAGCTAATAAATGTTCCAAAAATGTTATTGAACCTTACAGGAAACCTTATGCAAGGTGCAAGTAAATAAAAAGAAAGTACTGATGAATGAATAGATCAGAGGGAGGGGTGCAAGAACAACTAAGCCAAAGCCATTACTATTGTTCATGCGCTTTCAATAGCTCGCTTGAACGTTTAGATGACTCATTGTCATGTCATTGATTCTAGCTGCTCATTTCCTGATATTACAATTGAAAAGTAAGCAGTAAAAAAACAATCTAACAAAAAGACACAAGATTTTTTAACATGTATTCATGTATACACCACATTTAACTCCAAATAACCAAAATGTTTCTATCCTCCAGGTGAACCGAACCCACAGAGCTCCACAGCTAAAAGGCAAGCATCAAGTTAGAGTCTCTGAACATCAACACTACCTTCAGGTTAGTTTACTGTCAGTCAGATTATAAAATAAGCCACTACTTTGACTGAGAACAAACTTTAACTAGGCTGACAACGAGTTAACATATGTTTGATCACCTGGGTTCTCCATATCTTACATGACAATTTAGCTCAGCACTCATCTAACAATGTTTCAGTGCATTGTTGTAATAACTGTACTGTGTTTGTGTTGCAGACTGAGCATTGACCAGGACAACACAGATAATCAGGCCTAACAACAGCAGAGGAACGTCACCATGGCTCATTTAGAACCCACAACTGAAAACTTGCGTATAGCTCATCTGAACATATGCAGCCTTAGATATAAGATTCCTTACATTCACTTCTTTTTAACACGTTATGAAATACACGTGCTAGCTCTCACTGAAACTCATTTAGGCACAAGAATTAAAGACTCTGAACTAAAAATAGATAATTACAAGTTGTACAGATGCGATAGAAAACATAATAATAGTAACTGGTATCGAGGTGGTGTAGCTCTCTATGTTCAAGATCACATTCCAGTTAAGAGACACGTTTTCTCAAATCTGTCTAATATAGAAATTATCTGGGCTGACATTTACCTGCCACATACCAAACCAGTTTTAATAGGATGTTGTTATATATCAAAAAAATCCGATTATAAGTATCTTGAAGGCATGGAGATATCAGAGAGAGACCGAACAGAAAAAGACATTCTCTTGTTGGGTGACTTTAACAAGAATTGGGCTGAAACCAAAACAAAAAAAAAACCAAATGGAAAAAAAAAACAAAAGGGCAAAAAAACAAAAGAAAAAAAAGAAATTGAGTCTTTTTCTGAAAGATGTGGCCTAAAACAGATTGTAAACTGTCCTACCAGAGAAGAAAACTGTATTGATCACATCTACACAAATATTCCAGAACTTTGTCACACTCCTCGGTCAATTGTCACAGGCTGTAGTGATCATAATCTTGTTTATGTTGATGTAACAGAAAAAAAAGTACCCCAAAGAATAAGCATTCAGAGGTCATACTCTGAGTTTGATCAAAACAGTTTCATTCAGGAAATTCAGAGAACATCATGGAGTGAGGTAATGGAAGAAAAAAAACCTGAGAAGGCTTTATCCAGGTTTATTGAAATCTTTATGCCAATAGCAGACAAGCATGCTCCATTAAAGAAGATTACAACCAAGGATCATCCTAATCCGTGGTGGTGGAATGACGACTTAATACAGTTAATACAAAAGAGAGATGAAGAGGGCTTCACAAGTAAAGAAGATCAAAAGAAGATTTCAAAGATGTTCAAAGACATAAAGGAGACATTTCTCTTTAAATCTGAGGAGGCACCTAAGGATCCAACAAACATGTTAAATGTGTTTTTTCTGTATTATAATGATGAGCGTGCCCAACAAAGGCAGGAAGACCTGCCTTTGTTGGGGTCGAGTGAATCTAGGCTCAATTTTGAGATAGTTAACGACAGCAAAATTGAAGATTTGTTAAAGTCACTCCCGGGGTCTTTGACTCCTGGTACAGATGAAATAGATGCTAGACTGCTAAAAGTTACTGCTCGGTACATCTCTGCTCCCATACGCCACATTATGAACCGTTGCATTGACTGTGGTGAGTTTCCATCTCAGTGGAAGAATTCCAAAATATTACTAGCTTCACAGAGCGGAAACGCTGATTTCAGGCCAAAACATGTCCTTCCTGTTTTAAGTCAGATCCTGGAGAAAATTCTGGTGGAGCAGATGAGGAAGCACTTTACTAACAATAATCTGTTTGCTCAGCATCAAAAAACTCTTCACGAAATGACACAAGACTTGCCTACAGAACCTAACAATGGTGCAGAAGGAGCTCAAAGAATTCAAGAAATCAAAGAAGGATTAAATTCCTTCCTTGACACAATCAGTCCTGAAATGCTGATTGACAATTTAAAATCAAATAACTTCTCACAAGAGGCTGTTACTATGATGAAAAGCTTTCTCTCTGACAGAAGACAGAAAGTGTACTACAACAGCTGCCCTTCTCACTGGAGAAAAGACTGTGGGCTTCCACAAGGAAGTTGCCTGGCTTACTTCCTGTTCTCTGTTTATACAAATGACCTGAAACACCTTTTTAATCATATCTTCAGTTGTTATGGAAGGCAGTTACTTCATAATACATCATTCAGCTGATACCTATGAGGAGTTAAAGAATATGTGGAGAAATGAATCACAAGCCCTGAGTCACTGGATAAAACAAAACAAGGTGGCCAAATTTATCCAGGAGGTAATTGATATTCATCAACTCCTCAGATCAACACTGCACTTGAATGTGAATCAATTTTTTCACATCCAATTTTTAGAAGTTGTAATGCAAAACGAGCATATCTGCAAGAAAATAAAAAACTGCTTTGGTATGATCAGGTAATGTTCTGTCTCAGGGGAGGTGGGTCATTTTATTCTTTCATTAGTGCTCTCTCAATAATAGGACTGACGCCGATGTACCATCCATTGCTGACCACACACACCTTGGTTTTCAAGTTGCTTTTGCTAGGATGTATGTTTGAGTTATGGTTTGCTGAGCATTTTGATGTTAGCTTAGGTTATGACAATCACTTTGTGAGTGTCTCCTTGTTCATGCTATGACTCATGTTTTTGTGTTTTGTTTTGTTTTTTCACTATTTAACCCATCAACACAAATAGTTTGTAAATGAGTGAATTTTTATTTTCTGTTTTTCTGATGTTGGCATTAGAGATGGCACGATACCACTTTTTTATGTCCGATACCGATACCGATATCATGAATTTGGATATCTGCCGATACCGATATGAATCCGATATAGTGTTTTTTAATCAACAAAACTGTTTTTTTAAATATCTTGCTGCATTTTGTATAAGTTCATAGTCAAGTTTAAATAAACAACAGCACTAAAGCTATTCTGTTATACCTGTGTGTAAAAAGTACACTGCGCCCAAAATATTTCATAGTTCAGCAACACTGATCAATCTAATAAACTTAAACCTGCTCCATCCTTCCTATTCTGGTATTTTAAAGAGTACTTAGCAGAAATATTAAGCAACCTAACTAATAGGGTTGCAAACTACCAGCAAAAAAAAATAAAAAATAGGGAACCACCCTCCACCCTCCACTTTGTGATGCTTAATCGATGTAATCAACTTTAATTTGATGCAGTGTGAAAAAAAAATGCACAGAAATAAATTATTTTTTCAAGAATAATTAAATAGATTCAACATCTTTCTTCAACAGAATTGCAGACTGCACAGATGGTACTTTCCCAAAGGAAAAAGTACTATAGCTTACTAGGGTATATTAGACTTAACAGTTACTATATACAGTAATTGACTTCTATACATTTTACATCAGATTAAAACTTTGGGTGTAAGATTCAGATAATTATTTATTAAAAGCTAGACATTTTAAATGAGAATAAGAAAGAAAAGTATGTCTTTGTGCCCCCTTTTCCCTGTTAATGCCCTATCGGCCCCCCTGGCTAAACTTTGCTAGATCCGCCCCTGCACAGTTACCAGCCGTCAGCTACGTAGAAAAAGATCCTCGAGTAGAAAGTAATATTAAATAAATTCTAACAACAGCTTATCAAGCTTAAACGTGCTGCTGTTGTTCAGCCGCTGGTTTCCTCTTTCTGGTGCAAAGTGGGCCAAAAGCAAACAAGACAGACGGACTCGCGACAGAAAAGCCGATCAGCTGATCATTAAGCAGTTTCATGAAGTAGCGGCAGGAGAGAGAGAGAGACAGAGACAGAGAGAGAGAGAGAGAGGCAGTCGCTCCATATATCAGTTGTTAAGCTTAACGTGGGAATGCTTTACAAACATTCAGAGAGGAACTTACACACTTGCTTTACTTCTCTCTGGGATAACTTCCTCGGAGATGAAATGCTGGTTTGGTAGCGAGACTACAAATACACACAGCCGCTGTATCACGTGACCACACTGCTCCGACGTGCTACGGTTATGAGACGAGTTACGCCATGTCGCAAGTTTTGTGAGGTGCTTTTTTGATATTTAATGGATCGGATTACATTTTTTATTTCTCGCCGATATCCGATCCAGTAATTTAGGTCAGTATCGGACCGATACCGATACGTAATATCGGATCGGTCCATCTCTAGTTGGCATACTTGGGTTTGTAAAAGTTATTTTTTTCAGGTTTCAGCTAAACTGTGGTTTCTTTTTCTCTGTAGTTTTGTTTTGTTTTTTTGTTTTCTCTGAACTCCATTCATGGTCTGTAAACTGGCAATAAAGGATTTAAAACTTGTCCAATGATTACACGAGTTGTATTCTTCTAGAACTTAACATCATCCACGCATCCAACAATGGCTCAGAATTTTAAAACAGAGAAGTATTAGGAATATTTGGTTTTTAGTTCATGGTATTTGAATATGCACAACGAAATGACATTTTGATCCAGCTAGCAGGGATATCAGGTGCAAAAGCAGGTTGGGTTAAGTGTGCATTTATTAAGAAAAAGTAATACGGAACATTAATAATTATTTCCCCAGGAAATGCTAATTATCAGTTATAAAATTGCTGATAGTTCACAGAGAAGCAAAGTTGAGTACTCAATTAGAGCATATAGCTTGACATATGTAAATCTGAAAGTAAGTGTGATTATCTTTGTGAAGTTTGCAGGCAAAACCAAATCCTACAGCTACGTTGGATTGGTTGAGAAGGTTGATGGTGCTGACACTGGTGCAAAGTTTTTAAGGTGATGTAGTAATAGGCCTGTGAATGGAAAGCCCATCTTCACTCTCAAAGAAAATGATGACAGCGACATCCCAAGAGAAGATGCACATAAAGAAATAACTACCCACACCACAAAACTTGGTGGTACAGCCAGAAGGGAGCAGTGGGGAAAATCAACAAGTTCATGCGGTGCTAGGCCTTGTTTAAGAAAAGGGACTTTTAATGTCAGAACTGGCTTTTATAAAATTGGTCTTTGACGTTTGACGTTGTAAAATAACTTTAAATAAACCTTGGATGAGTAGTTTGGTGTTAAATTTGTCTAGCTTTTATATAGCATTACAGTTTCTGATTTAAAAATATACTGTTTTGCTTTAATAATCAGTGGCACAATTAACCCAGTGTATTCTCTCCAAAGGCACAACTTACACACTAGGGGCAAGTTGTGCCACAAGACCACTTTTTTCAGAAAGCAATATTTCTTAAAAACTATATTTCAAATCCAAAGTGATTGTTCCCAGGGATGCACGACATCCTGATATATATTTATATATTTTAGTTGGGAGCATTACTGTCATGGCCTCCCATTAAAGTCACTTTAAGTTAAAAGCTGACACAACTCACCCCACTCTCCCCAGTATGTCTTTCTGTATTGTTTTCTGCCATTTTAACAACACTGACATGACTGAGTCAGATACAACACAGACTTACCTGAGCCAGGACATCCTATCTCCTTCACACCATTTTTAGGTAAATTTTGTTCAACTGGTGAAGACTCATGAAAAGGCAAAATATTTGTTTTATTTCTGTGTAGATGTATTGATTTTGGACTTGGAAATACTCTGATTCTTGGTGCCATGTTCTCGAAGCTTCTTGTGTTTTCTAAAGCTCAAACGTCAGACACACTTTTCAATTTGGGAGGCGTTTGTACGTCAAACTACGTCATATGTAAACCTGACAAACTACATAAAGATGCCGTGTAGTTGAGTCAGATACAATACAGACGCACCCAAGACAGGACGTCCAATCTCCTTTGTGCCATTTTTAGGTGAAGTTAATTCGACTGGTGAGTCAAAACTATCAAAACATTTGTTTTATAAGTAGAATTACTGATTTTTGACTGTGAAGAAGTGTTGGATTGTAATCATTCACTGTGAGAACATTTATAGAAGTAAAAGTCCTGAAATCAGAATCATGTTGTTGCCTTAAAGGTTCATCATGAACAGAGTATCAAAGCTATCAAAGGCGTCAGTATACCTTTTGTAAATCTTGGTACCTTACATGTTGTAATGAACAGCTTTTGGGGCTGTTGGGCCTTTAAATCCTTCTAATCAAATGTAGTTTAGTTTTTTTATCTAGCTTGTCAATGACTGGATGAGTGAAGAAGAAAAGGTTATTTGGATACATTTAGAATTTAGTTTTGTGTCATTGCACAAATCTGTGCCATGGAAAGGAAAAGGTACGTCTGGTGTTCAAGCTTTAGAAAACAAGAGAGGCTTCGAGAACATGCCGCCCTAGTATGACACAGCAATCTGCTCAGTTACTCAGTGTAATACTGTAGGCAAATTTGTGCGTGGTGCAAATTGCTGTACATAACAAAGTGTTGAGTAAGGCAGATTGCTGTGTCATGCTGGGCAGCATGTTCTCGAAGTCTGTCGTGTTTTCTAAAGTTTGAACGTCAGACATACCTTTCCTTTTTGGGAGGTGTTTGCACATCAGTTTGTTATATGTAAACTTGATAAACTGCATTTTGCCATCATATCAGCAGTGGTGTCATCACCTTGCAGTCAGTTGATAGAATATATAAAGATGCCCTGTAGCAGATTCAGAAATAACACAGAGCGAGGACAACCGATCTCTTTGGCACCATTTCAGGATAAAATTCTTAAAGCTTCTCGTGTCTTCTAAAGTTCAAATGTCAGACACACAACCTCTTTGGATTTTTCTCTAATTGTCATCATTTTAAAGAAAAACTGAAGAAGCAATTTATTTTAAAACAGATTTTTTAAAATTATTTTTTAATGTAAAACAGTAGATTGAAAGTCACATGATTCACTGAGGCTCATGTCTACTCTCAGTTTACATTACTCCCTGTATCACTATTATTCTTTTTATCACTCGCACAGCGTTATTTTATTATTCCTAGTACCACATTAGTCTTTTTGTTGACTGCACTGTTCTTGATAAATAATAACTTTTTATAGTTCAGAATTTGATACTTTGATTGTATGTCTGTGGTCTTTCTGGCATTGATTACCTTTGGTGTCAAACTTCTGTTCTCACAAATGGACTTTTTAATCCAAACCCTCCATGCTTTTCAGCCTGGCAAACACATCCATCCATCCATCCATCCATCCATCCATCCATCCATCCAGCCAGCCAGCTCAGAGTCACAGGAGCACTCTCTGCCTATCTTAACTGTGATCTCCGACTTTGGGGACTGTGACGAGTCTGAGCAAGCAACACAGCAGAGAGCTGCGCATCTGCAGTTCAGAACCTGTAGAACAAACATCACTGAGTAAGTAAAGATTCTCATGTCCACAATGTAATGGTTACTGTTTGGCCTAATGTAGACTGAAGCTATGTCCTTAACCCTTTGACACATTTCCACAAGTCTTTCTACATCTGCACGAGCTGATACATGTATCAGATTGCAAAAACTTTATTAATCCTTACAGGTAACTGACTTTATGCAAGGTGCAAATAAATAAAAAGAAAGTACTGATGAATGAAGAGATCAAAGGGAGGGTTGCAAGAACAACTAAGCCAAATGGCTGCTTTCCATTCAGAGGAATGTAGCCACTGCTATTATTCCTGCGCTGCAATAGCTCGCTTGAACATTTAGTTGACTCATTGTCATGTGATTGATTCTAGCTGCTTGGTTTTTGAAGTAACAATAGAAAAGTAAGCTGAAAAAAAAAAAATCCATTAAAAATACACATGTTAAATTGCACTTTAAATTTCTTGTATGACAAGGACTGTGTCAGAAATAAATTCTTACTTCTCCATTCATTGCACTGTTATGGGCTAACAAAAGAGTCTTTAGTAGCATCAAAAGACACCACAAGCCTATCTTTCTTCCACTCCAGCTCAGCTCTTGTTAAATGACATTTACATATACAATGAACCATCAGAAGATATATTATATATAATATATAAATATATATAATATCAGTCTATGATTCTATATTTTATTTAAGCCTAAATAAGTGGGGTTATTTCTATCTCTACAAGAATCACCAACAACTCAAAACACTTTTTCAGAGATAACATCACAGCTTCATTGCTTCTCAATGACTCTCCTCTGTGACAAAACAGCATAGTACATATTTACATCTATACACCACATGTGACTCCAAATAACCAGAATATTTCTAACCTCCAGGTAAACTGAACCGATAGAAGCTCCAGAGCTAAAAGACAAGCTTCAAGTTAGTCTCTGAACATCGACACAACCTTCAGGTGAGTTTACTGTCAGTCAGATTATAAAATGAACCACTCTCAGTGCGCCCCAGGGTAGCTGTGACTACAATGTAGCTTGCCATCACCAGTGTGTGAATGTGTGTGTGAATGGGTAGATGACTGAATGTGTAAAGCGCTTTGGGGTCCTTACGGACTAGTAAAGCGCTATACAAATACAGGCCATTTACCATTTACTAGTTTGACTCAAAACAAACTTAAACATGAGGGACAAATCAAAAGAACACCTTTAGCGGACATAATGGCATGCTCCTGATGAGATGAGGGATGGTTTGAAAATGTCTCAGTGTTAGTTTTAGTCTTTTCAATAAAGTTTTTGTATCTTTTATTATTGTGTGGAGGTCATCTGTCAGAGGGCAGTTTTAGGAAAATCAGTAAATGTATTACAATAAAAACCATAGCTCCACACCTAAAAGGCAAGCATCAAGTTAGAGTCTCTGAACATCAACACTACCTTCAGGTTAGTTTACTGTCAGTCAGATTATAAAATAAGCCACTAGTTTGGCTGAGAACAAACTTTAACTAAGCTGACAAATCAAAAGAAGACCTTTAGCAGACATTAGGGCAAGGAAGGTATCCAGCAGCATTATCATAGTTTTATATTTTCCAATTAGTTTTTTTTACATTTCAAGTTTTTGGTTTTAATTTAGTTCACTTCACTTAGTTTGAAAATGTTTCAGTTTAGTTTTAGTTTTGCACTTTTCAATTAATATTTGTATCTTTTATTATTGTGTGGAGGTCATCTGTCAGAGGCCAGCTTTAGGAAAATCTGTAAATGTATTACAATAAAAACCATAAACCTTTTGAAAGCAGTTGACTTAGTGTTGTAGACATCCACAGTGTTAATAAACAAGTTGATCAATTACTCAGCAATATGATATGATATGATATGATTTTATTGGATTTTTTTTTTTTTTTTACCAGACTAACTTTTACTAACAATAATCTTTTTTACATCAAGTTTTAGATTATATTTTCGTTTTAGTTAACTATAATAACTTTGGTGTTCAGGGAGCTCTACGCCCAGATCTACATCCAAAATAAATTCAAACTTGTACCCATTGCACCCAATTATTGTTTTTCCAAGTCATTAAAGATCCATGCTGTACAATCATTCCACCCTGGAATCAAACAGATGAAAGAAGTCATTAAAATCCCCAAATTACCATGACATTCATGCCCATGATGAGTGTATATAAACTTCTGATGACAATTACTTAATATATATTTGATCACCTGGGTTCTCTGGATCTTAGGTGATGATTTATCATGATTTAGATTACGTGAATTCATCTAACAATGTTTCAGTGCTTTGTTGTAATAACTGTGCTGTGTGTGTGTTGCAGACAGAGCATTGATCAGGAGTGGACAACACAGGCAATCAGGCCCATCAACAGTTGAGGAAGAGGAAAGCTCTGAATCATCTGCTTAAGAGGACAAACCAAGACCTCAGAGGTGCTTCTATCTGTCTGTTTAAGCCATGGCCAATTTAAGTCCCACAGCTGTAAACTTGTTTCAGTTCATTGTTATAATAACTGTGCTGTGTTTGTCTTGCAGACTGAGTGTTGACCAGGACAACACAGATAATCAGGCCTGATAACAGGAGAGGAACATGGCTGATTTGGATCCCACAACTGAAAACTTGCGCATGGCTCATCTGAACATATGCAGCCTTAGACATAAGATTCCTGACATTCACCTCTTTTTAACACGTTATAAAATACACGTGCTAGCTCTCACTGAAACTCATTTAGGCACAACTGTTAGAAACTCTGAACTAAAAATAGATAATTACAAGTTGTACAGAAAGGATGGAAAAAAGAAAAACAAAGGAAAAAGGGATCGGGGTGGTGTAGCTCTCTATGTTCAAGATCACATTAGCAAACACATTAAGAAACAGTTTGTTTCAAATCTGCCTAATATAGATCTGATCTGGGCTGTCATTAACCTGCCACATACCAAACCAGTTTTCATAGGATGTTGTTACATATCAGAAAAATCTGATTATAAATATCTTGAAGGTATCAAGATATCAGAGAAAGACCGAACAGGAAGACACATTTTCCTGCTGGGTGACTTTAACATGAATTGGTACTTAGAAAAAGATAGAAACAACATTGAGTCTTTTTCTAAAAGGTGTGGTTTAAAACAGGTTGTAAACTGTCCCACCAGGTTAGAAAACTGTATTGATCACATCTACACAAATATTCCAGAGCTTTATGACTCACCATGGTCAGTTGTCACAGGCTGTAGTGATCATAATCTTGTTATTGTTGATGTAGAAAAAATAAAAGTACCCCAAAGAATAACCATTAGGGATCCTAAACCCTGGTGGTGGGATGAAGATTTAATATATTCAATAAAGGAAAGAGATGATGTAAAAAGGGATTCAACTATAGTAAAAGAAAATAAAGAAAGTGACACAAAAAAAGCAAAGAGCTTACGCAAAAAGATTTTAGATAAGTTCAAAAACATAAAGAAATATTTTCCCCAAATTCAACCAGAAGATATCTGATATTCATCAACTTCTCAGATCCACATTGCAATTGAATGTGAATCAATTTAATCACATCAAATTCTTAGGAGTTATAATACTGAACCAGCATGTTTCCTGGTCAGACATCTGCAAGAAAATAAAAAAAACTGTTTTGGTATGATCAGGTAATGTTCTGTCTCAGGGGATCTGGGTCATTTTGTTCTTTCATTAGTGCTCTCTCAATTGTAGGACTGAGGCCTCTGTGTCATCCATTGCTGACCACACACACCTTGGTTTTCAAGTTGCTTTTGTCAGGATGTATGTTTGAGTTATAGTTTGCTGAGCATTTTGATGTTAGCTTAGGTTATGACAATCACTTTCTGAGTATCTCCTTGTTAATGCTATGACTCATGTTTTTTTTCTTTTCACTATTTAATGCATCAACAGAAATAGTTTTTAAATGACTAATTTTTTGATTTGTGTTTTTCTGGTGTTGGCATACTGGAATAAGTTATTTTTGTCAGGTTTCATCTATACTGTGGTTTCTTTTTCTCTGTAGTTTTGTTTTGTTTTTTTGTTTTCTCTGAACTCCATTCATGGTCTGTAAACTGGCAATAAAGGATTTAAAACTAGGGCTGGGTATTGTCACTGATTTCTAGAATCAGCTCAATTCCAATTCACAAGGTTCAATTCAATTTGAATCGGGGAAATTTTCCCTCAGCCTGTCAGAAATATTATAATTCTGATCATTTATCAGTACATATCCATATTGTTATATCTATGAAAAGAAAGCTGACACTTGTGAGACTATCAGAGGTGTATGCGTCACAGCAGATGCCTTTTTGTCAAATTAACTGAGCATAAAACACAAAAAAGCACGAAGGAGATTTTCCTGGCCTGGCTTTTTATAGCAGATAATCACCTTTAAAAATATTCTGCAATAGAACAAATATGGAAGAAAACCATGAATCAACATATGAACATTACCTGATGCTGCTGAAGTGAAGCGCATCAAAGTTACAGAATCTTAATTAGAGACACAGCTAAGCATTTTGCAATTTCACATGATTTTAAAAAGTTTAAATTTCTTCAGTATTGAACAGCAGAAATGAGTCTTTCTTATTGTAAGTCAGTAAAAATTTAAAATTTAAAAAAAAGATAACAACAACAAAACAGAGGCCGACAGGGCTGTACATAACAGTAGACTGGTGGGTAATAAGCAAGCGGATAATGCAGAAAACAGAGATTTTTAGATGGAAAACTACCCTTGAAGTAGGGGAGACCGGGGATAGTTGTAACATTCCTGACATTTTTGGCTGTAGCTTTGAGCTCTTTTAAGGTAGTGGATTCAAAATGCAATGCAAAGTTTTTACATGTCTCTATGAAATAGTAGAGCTATTTTTTTCTGCAACGCAGTTACTAATTGCATGGTATGGTCTCAAACACAAAGAGAGAAATGTGACAATCAACCCCATGGTCTGGGTTATGTAATCATGTAATCTTTTTTATTCTACACCTGAATGCACTTATAAGAACTGATGTAGCTACAGCTAATATCTGAACATTATAATGAAGCTGAAAAAATGTAGTTGTGCACCAGCTTCATCAACTGCACTGTATGTGTTTGTGTCAAGTTTTTAATCACTATCAGAATCACAGTGATGACAGATGTATGGCACCCTTTGAGTGCAGGCCTCACGAGCCCACAGAGTACAGGTCAGGCACTTAACCCAAGCTTCTGGGGGAATGTAAGCATCGCAATTCCATTGCTCTTGCAGAAGTCAATGGCTGCAGTTGGCAGGTGTGAACTGTGGTTATCCATGGGAAGAATCACTTTCTTTAAGGCTGACTTTGGTGTGGTTTGCAAAGTGCTTCAACTATAGATGAGGAACTCTGTTTCTTGCATCCATCCTGATTTATTTCCACTATACTTCCTACTGAGAAACTTTCTGGCCCAGTCCTCAAGGATTTGTCCAATGACTTTGGATATTTACATCCATGTTTCACTGCAAGCTGATATGCCAGTTCTTTTACCTGTAATTTTAATCACAAAAAATGTTAGTATTTCTGCTATACTATATTTTAAATGGCCACCATCACAAATTTCTAACTTTTCCCTACCTTATCCTCTATCAATTCCTATTGGCTTACCTCACATGGTCATAGTCAATAAAATGCATCTGCAACCCTCATCGTACTCATCAGGTATTCTGTTAATTCTTTGTGAAGACCTTTCGACTATTCAATTCAATTTCAATTCAATTCAATTTTATTTATATAGCTCCAAATCACAACAAAAGCCACCTCAAGGCGCTTTATATTGTACAGTAGATACAGAGAAAAACCCAACAATCATATGACCCCCTATGACCAAGCACTTTGGCGACAGTGGGAAGGAAAAACTCCCTTTTAACAGGAAGAAACCTCCAGCCGAACCAGGCTCAGGGAGAGGCGGCCATCTGAAGGAAAACAGGATAAAGACATGCTGTGGAAGAGAGACAGAGATTAATAACAGATATGATTCAACACAGAGAGGTCTGTTACTTTTTTCCTTAAATTGTCTGTGTTTGTCAAAAGGTGCTAATTTTTCACATGTGATAGAGTAACTGAATTGGGCATGTACAGGATGAATCAGAACGAAATTAACATCTTATAGTTTCTATCCTATCCAGCTCTTTCTAAGAAGTCAGTTTAATAGGCATAAGGTTTAAATTGATCTCTCTTATCCTCGAACTAGTGAAATTCTTATGTGTTTACATAGTTCAGACCCACTTAGACTGTAGTTCAACAGGGTGAATACAATGTTTAAATGCCACAGTGAGCGCTTCTTCCAGAAAAAAATACTGTCGCAGTCAAGCTGCTAGAGTCCGTCTCCATCATGGCCGCTCAGTGGACACAGTTTCACTGAAACTCCTGTAAAAATGTAGACACTGGATCGCGCATGCGCATTGCCGGTGGCTTAGTGGGTCGCAATCTCGCGCAACTTGCTTGGGCGACAGTCGGGGTTATAGCAACGGAAAGCCCATCAGCAGAAGCAGCGGGACGGCGGAGAGAGAGACGGCGGTAGCTTCAGTGAGTAACAAGAACTTTATTAAAAACGGCCCTCCGCACGGCCCAGTCCGTGCTGTCTAAACCACTTTATCACGGGAAAAAGACTCCAATCGTCCCGTAGGTGACAGCCAGTCGTTGGCTGGTAAGGTGCGTATGTATTATCGAAAAGGCCTCCAGAGGGGGGTAACGTTAGCCTGTAAAAGTCGCGTTTTCAGTTACGCTCGGGTGTGTTAAAGTTAGCGGATACAAGTGTAGGGAAATAAAATAAGCTGGAAAAACTGCTTATTTAAAACAACAGTAGCCAAACACCCACGGAACCCCACCACAACCTGCGGGGGGCGAGTAGTTAGCCGGGAGCTAGCTGATCGGTCTGAGCAGCGCTGAAACGACTGTAACGTCAACTGTCAAAACACCGAGCCGTGAACGAAGTTCAGCCCTTAACTGTCCAACAAACCATGGTTTATAAACTATTGCATTACCAAACTTTTCATAGCCTGCTTAGATCAAACTATAAAATGCAAAATTACCTCTGCTGATAAAGAAATACAGTTTTTATCAGATTGAGCCCCTTATCTGATTAAAAACCTTTTGACAAAGAGCTCTTTATAACCGCTCCAATATGATATTATTTCAAACTAAGCAGAAGTGTCCTGTAAGTCTGAAGTTTTTTCAGTCAATTTTAACTAGTACATCTTCTTTTAATTAGTAAATTGTATTCTCTGTTATTTATTTATTTACTCTTGTTTATTTCCCGACAGTACGTCAGACTTTACCAAAAAAAAGAAAAATACTATCACTTTATAGGTCAGTCTATCAGCATGATTTATTAGTAGCTTCATAATTAACCCTATAAATGTATAATAGAAAAATATTTGCTAATTTAAGCTTTAAATTAAATGTGTGAGTTCTATTAATAAAAAAAAAAAAAAGAGAGGACAGCTGTGTCAGCCAACGATTTTTTACAATAAATCTGAAAATGTATCAGGACAAACCAAGCAAGTTTTTACTGGCACACATCATGTCTTTAGTTGGAGCTGTGTAAAGTACCAAATATAACATATGCATAAATAGTATTTTTGAACCAGCAAGGTGATTCCCTTGCTTAAAACTTGACATATCTCACCATGGTGTGCACAGTGTGCTTTTTAAAAGGAAAATCAGAGTACAGTTGATTAGTGGAAGATAAAGTAGAAGTGATAGGCCTATAAAATTATCTACAGCAGATGAACAGCATTTTTAAGAAACAGGAAAAAATACAGTAAAGACCTAACACAGGACCTGAGAGAAAATGCTGAGATATCCCAACTTACACAAGAACAGGACCGAAAATTAGTGTCAGTAGGTCGCATGTAGTGATGAGTCCAAATTAGGAATTTGTGTTTCAAATCATGATCAATATTTACAAAAGAGAATGAGGAGAGAGGTACAACAAGGAGTGTCTACAGCCATCTGTACAACATGGTGGAGGCTCTGTCACGTTTGGGCTGCATTTCAGTCAGTAGTGTTGGAGATCTTGTCACATGTATGAAAGGTATTATAGAACCAATTTTTTTTAAGACTCAAAAATTGCCTTTTTAAAAATCTGTAAATTATAGTTGTTGTTTTTTATTTTATTTGTTGTTGATTATTAGGGCTTGTTGCTGGATGAAAAAGGGTCATTGATTAGTATACTAACATGTTCAATCTGTTATCTTTTTTGACAGTTTTTACTCTGAAAAACAAAAGTGTCTTTTATAATTATTGATGTGGTTTGTTTGTCATCATGATCATGAGCAGCTATCATGTTCAATAATGAAGACTGTTCAGTTGCAGAGCTTTGATTAAAATTATCTTCTAAAATTATTATTTATTATTATATTACAGTGTTTCAGTGCTGCTGGGTCAAATTCATTGGTCCGGTTACACTTTTTATGAACATATTTCTTTTGTCTATATTGTAGAGAGTCTCTAAAACTAACATTACACAAAGCAAAACACAATCAGGAGCTGAATAATGTTACATCACTTTATTTATCATTCAGTCTGTACTCACATTTTGATGGTTTTTCATTTAATCTGAAGGTTATCAAAGTGTGTTCCTATCAACATAAAATGCTAATAACATTTAAAAGAAGACCCAAATTTATATTTGACTTCAACAAGTGAAATAATTCCAGAAACAGTTGGCTGTTATGTGTGGATGGTGTTTGAAATTAGAATTATAATAGAAGGGAGTTGTCAGATTATTTTTTTTTTTTTGGTTTGACTTGGACATTTCTCTGGAGATTTCTGGATATTTGTTTTATGTTGCCTTCATTTCCACACCGTATATCCTGAATATATAGTACCTGTGTATTAGGGATGTGTGACAACGGCTCAAGGTTATGTCACCATAGTTTAAAAAAACTTGTGATATTGATATTTCTGGTGGTATAAAATAAATCGAAACAATGTGTTATTAATGCTTGTAGCTTGCAAGTAGCAGCATTTATACGTGTTAGTAAATGAAGATAATTTTCTTTCCTTCTTTTCCAATGAACTACTGTCATTGATGACACATTACCTAATCTGAAGTGTGAATCTACTGAAACAAGGTGCCAACAACAGCAGCATTTTGCTGTATTAGCAGTGACACAGCATAAGTTTAATGTAAGAACAAAAGTAGCGTAGTTAGTATCTTCCCTGGAATTAAGGATGGATTAGGTAGAAATATATTATAAATTTGCTTGGCTTAAAAAGAAAAGAATCACTGATTGAAAAGAATCAATCAGTGGATCAAAGTCCACACGCAAACCTGATTGAAATGCTGTGGTTGGATCTAAGAGAACTGCGTATAGATGAATGCCTACAAACCTCAATGTACCAAAGCAATGTTGTAAAGAAGACTTGGCCAGAATACCTCTACAGCAATGTAAGAGACTGATAAAGTCAGACAGAAAACAGCTACTTCAAGTGCTTAAAGTAGTCCTACAGACTATTGAATCACTGAGTGTATTTAGTTTTTCACAGGACTCCTGAGAAAACTTTCTTTTTCACATCACTGCACGTTGTCATCACCTACCAGTCTGATCCAGAAAAAAGGTTCTAAAAACCTACTAAGTTGAAAATCCATGACAATCCGTGTCCTTATATGACCTGAAACTTGTGGCCAGCTTGGGTGTTATTTTTGCTGTGCTGATAAGAAATAAATACAGTTGTGAGTTGTTGTAGTACCGTGTCACTCTTGAATAATTTGCCTGAACAGTCGCATTGACCTGAAAGTTGTTTGAATAACTGTCAGCTTTGCATCATGGGTGGTTGAAAAAGTCATAGAGCAGACTTCATTATTTAACTGCTTGGAGTTCACAGAGTAGTTGAACTGTAGTATTTTATGTGAGGACTCTGTGTTCAGACACTGAAATACTGGAATATTTGGCAGTATTTCCTGCAGTCAGGAAGTGATTGTTCAGCACAACATCCTGTATTGTGTTTATTTTGGAGGACATCAGCTCACAGGAAATGCTGTGGTATTGTTGGATTTTTCCTTATCTCACCTGTCAGTGTGATGCGTCCCTGCTGGGTTGGTTTTTATGTTTGTCTGACGCACCTACAGGCGGTCTGAACTGCGATGGGCACAGCATGTTGAACCTGGGCTAACAGGATTAACTGGGCAGAGATTAGAGGCCCGGCCTCAGGTTTTCTGTGGCATGTCCCTCTGTAACCCTGGCGAGGGGTAAACCTCCATGACCTATTTTTATGGTTTGCAGTTTATGTATTTTCTTGTTTTGCATTCAGTTTGGTTTCAGTCAGTTTCTATTAAGAGTTTACTCTACTTTATGTTTAGTTTTTATTGTTTAAGATGTTCTTATTGAAATTTCACTGATTATTTGTTTGAGACCTCAGAAATTTCCACATATTTACGTCAGTACTGAGTCTGCCATGTTTGGGGTGCAAAATGTAGCTTCACTTACAGCATTTTAATAAAGTAGCCACACCACAGTGTTTCACATATGTTTATGAAATTATGTAAACACCTCAAATATCCGAAGATGTAAAAAAACGGATCTAGGAGCTGTGCCCTAAACTCAGCAAGAAGTCAGCCAGTTTGAATTTCTCAGTGTTTTAGTAGAAATCAGCACACAGATTTAATCACATCACGTATTTCATATTTGGTCAGCTTGAACTAAAGACCTTAATGTTGCCATATTTTGTTGGTTTTGAATTTTCTTTAAAGGGTTAAATCATTGTGACTTGGTCAATTTCAGTGTTTCAACATAATTCTAAAACTTACTTATGTAAACATGTCCCCAGACAGTTAAATTAGCACTTTTGAGTAGATGATTACCTTATGTGAAGTATAAACTGTAACCGGGCTGATACTGAACATGATTCCGGTTTCTGTCTCTAGGTCTTTGTATAAGTGGTCAAGCACAACCCAGTTCTCAGCAGTACGCTCCAACACACACCCAGCACAGGTGAGTAAATGTGTGTTCCCATATGTTTTATTACAAAGCATGCAAACTTAAATAAACGTAATAAAACATGAAGATAAAGATGTAATAGGTTATTCAAAATTACCAAATGGTGATTTAAAAAAAAAGGTAAATAAACCGGGGTGGTGGTCCCCATCTTTAAGAAGGGGGACCGGAGGGTGTGTTCCAACTACAGGGGGATCACACTCCTCAGCCTCCCTGGGAAAGTCTATGCCAGGGTGCTGGAAAGGAGAGTTCGTCCGCTAGTCGAACCTCGGATACAGGAGGAACAATGCGGTTTTCGTCCTGGTCGCGGAACACTGGACCAGCTCTTTATCCTCTCCAGGATACTTGAGGGTGCATGGGAGTTTGCCCAACCAGTCTACATGTGTTTTGTGGACTTGGAGAAGGCATTCGACCGTGTCCCTCGGGGTGTCCTGTGGGAGGTGTTGCGGGAGTATGGGGTGTCTGGCCCATTGCTACGGGCCATTCGATCCCTATACAACCGTTGCAAGAGCTTGGTTCGCATTGCCGGCAATAAGTCGGACTCGTTCCTGGTGGGTGATGGGCTCCGCCAGGGCTGCCCTTTGTCTCCGGTTCTGTTCATAATTTTTATGGACAGGATTTCTAGGCGCAGCCAATTGGCGGAGGGCTTTCGCTTCGGTGGCCTCAGAATCTCATCTCTGATTTTTGCAGATGATGTGGTTCTGTTGGCTTCATCGGGTGAGGGCCTCCAGCTCGCACTGGAACGGTTCGCAGCCGAGTGTGAAGCAGCGGGAATGAGGATCAGCACCTCCAAATCTGAGGCCATGGTTCTCAGCCGGAAAAGGGTGGAGTGCCCACTCCGGGTCGGGGATGAGTTCCTGCCCCAAGTGGAGGAGTTCAAGTATCTCGGGGTCTTGTTCGCGAGTGATGGGAGAAGGGAGCCGGAGATCGACAGACGGATTGGGGCTGCGGCTGCAGTAATGCGGACGCTGCACCGGTCCGTCGTGGTGAAGAGGGAGCTGAGTGTAAAAGCGAAGCTCTCAATTTACCGGTCGATCTACGTCCCTACCCTCACCTATGGCCACGAGCTGTGGGTAGTGACCGAAAGAACGAGATCGCGGATACAAGCGGCGGAAATGAGCTTCCTCCGAAGGGTGGCTGGCCTCTCCCTTAGAGATAGGGTGAGAAGTTCGGCCATCCGGGAGGGGCTCAGAGTAGAGCAGCTGCTGCTCCACATCGAAAGGAGCCAGCTGAGGTGGTTCGGGCATCTGACAAGGATGCCCCCTGGGCGCCTCCTGGGTGAGGTGTTCCAGGCATGTCCCACCGGGAGGAGGCCCCGGGGCAGACCCAGGACACGCTGGAGAGATTATATCTCTCGGCTGGCCTGGGAACGCCTTGGTATTCCCCCGGATAAGCTGGAGGAGGTGGCTGGGGAGAGGGAGGTCTGGGCCTCTTTGCTTAGGCTGCTGCCCCCGCGACCCGGCTCCGGATAAAGCGGATGAAGATGGATGGATGGATGGATGGTAAATAAAATAAAAAAGATCATGAATTCTCTGTCATTTAATACGCTCCTTTTTGCCACGCTCCTGGATACACATATTCTTCATTATGTGGAGTTGCTTACTTTTACTTTATATAGATATAAACACATTTTCATAGATTAATCAGACTTATGTGTCAGTGAAAAAAGATTGTCTGGAGCCTTCAGATGTTACACTGATGTTAATATCTTTACATGTGCTTGCGTGTTTGTGGGTGCCTAGCAGGAGGATGGCGGTGAATGTCTACTCCACCTCTATGACCATAGAGAACCTGAGTCGCCATGACATGTTGGCGTGGGTGAACGACTCTCTGCAGCTCACCTACACAAAGATTGAGCAGCTGTGTACAGGTAAACACACACTTCTCGAGAAAAAGCTTCAAATTAAAATAAATGTTTTTCTTGACTTTGTGCTCCTGTTCTGTTTTTTCAGGCGCAGCTTACTGCCAGTTCATGGACATGCTGTTTCCAGGCTGCATATTACTGAAGAAAGTCAAGTTCAACGCAAAACTGGAACATGAATACATCCACAATTTCAAGGTCTTACAGGCTGCGTTCAAGAGAATGACCGTTGACAAGGTGGGAACAGGGAAACCAACTGCTGTTTGTTCTTATTATCCGAGGTGTCATATCTGTACTTTTATATTAGTTATAAGTAGTTTATATTAGTGGCTCATCCCTTGCTGCTCTAGCCTACATGCCAAATAACCTTGCACAAACTTGGACTAACCCTAAGCTCTTAGAGGCATCCATCAGAGTACGAATGTTTAAGTAGAAAAACCATAGCTAAAACAGCTTGAGTGACGTTGTATATAAGAACCACTCTGTTTACTATTTAAGTCAGTACAGTTAAAGTACTGTGGCACAGTCTAAATTGTTTTTAACTGTACTGTAGATAAAGTTGTCTTTAAAGTTGTCATTCTATTATTACGAATGTGATTTTTTTTTTTTAAGGATCATTTACCTTGACAGAAGGAAGCAAGGTGATAACATGCAGATCATCTTAAAGATGGCTGCTGTTACCCCAAAATGACAGTTATTGGAGTATCTAATCCCAAGATTCCCTTTTATGACATTTCAAGAATGTTTTTCTCCTGCTATTTAAAAACATTTCAGATCATCCCGGTGGAGAAATTGGTGAAGGGGAAGTTCCAGGACAATTTTGAGTTCCTTCAGTGGTTTAAGAAGTTTTTTGATGCCAACTATGACGGGAAAGAATACGACCCTCTGCTCACACGGCAGGGCCAGGAAGGAACGCCGCCTCCACCTAATCCAGGTACAACACGACATAGTCAGCTGTGCGTGAACCTAAACCCTTCATTTTACTTCTCTCACATCTTCATGCTACCACATCCCCACCTCTAACCCAGGTAAACCTATTCATCATAAACCTAAAAGACCCACTCGCTCAGGTAACATCCCCTCCATGCAGCATGTGTGTGTGCAGTGTGTTACTCAGTTTATGGAGTGCTCGATCCTGGCTGGTTGTGGGCAGCACTAGGGGCTCTAATTATCTGTCTGCCAGCTCCTTCCTATTAACTCATTCACTGCCATTGACGTCTATAGACGTCAATTGAAAGCATACGTTTGAAAATGGCTGGCAGTGAATGAGTTAAGTTCGACTCTCATATTACAATTTTAGTATTTCTTCTGCATGTACAGCATTAATAATATGAAAAACTTTAAGGAAATATTTAAGACTGTAGGTCAAGCTTCTTGAATGCAGTATTTTTCCAATCTTTGAAAAATGCTGCTTTCGTAAAGTTATTGTCCTGTGAATAGGCTCTGTTTCCTATTCTTAGCTGACAGCAGTGGTACCCAGTGCGGTCTTCTGCTGCTGCTGTAGACTCGAGGTTCTATGACTAGGCATTCTCTCCACTGTGACATCGGACATCAACACTGCCTTTTCATCCAGAGAAGTGCCACTGACTCGGTATTTGCCCTTTTTTAAGGCCAGTTCCTGTAAACTCTAGAGATTGTTGTGAGGGAAAATTCCAGTAGATCAGTTTCTGAAATGTGTAGTTCTAAAATGGTATAACAGCCCATTGGCCACCAACAAACATGTCACGTTCAAAGTCACTTAGATCATCTTTCTTCATCACTTTGGATCTCAATTTAAACTTCAGTAGATGAAGTCTACATGCCTAAATGCACTGAGTTGCTTCCATATGATTGGCTCATTATTTTTTAGCATTAATGAGCAGTTGAACTGGTATACCTAATGAAGTGGCAGGTGAGTGTATGGACTTGAATTCTGATTCAAAGCTGTTAAACATCAGAGCTGCGCAGCCCGTGTTCTCTGAGGTTTGGTATTTTGTAGTGAGTCACAGCATTAAAAACAGAGGCGTACTAACTGACAGTAATATACGTCAAAGTGGAACATCATGTGGCCTTTAAAGTATCCTGAATACAAATGGGAGGATTATGTCCCAGCCCTGCCCACAAAGAACCAATTACCAGGTGAAACAGGAAACACATTAGCCAGTCATGCTGTTTCACTGATGCATGCACAATATAGTTTCATGGCAGTTTGTGGTGTCCACACGCTAAAATAAAAATGTGTACTGTTTCCTTTTCTTTGGTTTACTCAGTCAATGTTGTGAATTAGCATGGTATGTGTTCAGTGCTCTCATGAGATTTACTGAACAAACACCACTCTGGATTGAGCCATTAAGAGATGTGATGTTTTGTAAAAATAGAACTTTCTGGGGAATTAAAAGGATCTTATCGTATTTTTTAGCAAACAAGATATTATCAAAATAGCTCTTGATTAGTAAACTTACATCAAGAAGGATTTTGCTGTAAATACTCAGACATACTTAGGGGCTGACGAACTAAATAGATGTATAGATATGTAAACATGTGCTTCTTTCACATAGGCCCCATGAGAACATCTCCCACAGCACCAAAGAGTGTCCCCACCCCGCAGAGGCAGATAGCATCAGCCCGCAGGAACCCTCCTGTGACACGTAATGGAGGAGACGCTGAGCTCATAGAGCTCAACCAGCAGGTACCGCTGCCCTGATAACTTTTCAAGAAAACCCTGTAACAGAGGTCCTGTGCAGCGCTCACATCAAAACTGCATAATTACTCAAACCCTTCAGCATTAATGAAGTTGGTAGTGGTTTGGAAGCTTCCCAGATTTCTTTTTTCAGTGTGAGTACTGGTGCTGGATTCTGATTACTACTCCTTAAGAACCAGCCCACATTTCTGCTGATCTGCTCTGTGACACAGAGTCACTAACAGACCCAGGAGTACTTTTGGATGGAAATCTCTTAAGTCACTCTGCAGTGTCCCTCTCATAGCTACACATGTCAATAGTTTCATCTTTGGACATAGAAATTTTGTGCTGCCACCTTTTTGGCAGTGGAACCAGTCTTGGAGCTGGTTCCTTGTTTCTGTAGCAGGACTGTGTCGGTGGGAAAAATGCAAGAGTGGTACAACAATTTAACTTTGGAATGTTTTTCTGACTCACACAAGTCAGGCTGAAAACACTGAAAAGGTTCTAATGTGACCAGCTCAACAAATCTTCACATCCTGTTAGTTGACTGTGGACATTAGTACACAAAATTTATATGTAGCTTTTTTCCTTAAAACGCTGCAGCTTTGTGAGCATGTTATGATATAATTTCTTCTCTTTTGTGTCTTCTATTTCTTTGTTTTTATTGTTGAACAACATTGTTGTTTCAGCTGCCTCCCTCATCGTTTTTTTCCCACGGTTGTTTCTGGTCATAGTTGCTCGATCTGAAGGTGACCGTAGACGGGCTGGAGAAGGAGAGGGACTTCTACTTTGGGAAGCTGAGAGACATTGAACTAATCTGCCAGGAGAAAGAAAACAACCCAGTTTTGAGCAAAATCATGGACGTCCTGTATGCTACAGAGGTAAATACAGGCCAAAATGTGTACTTACATTCAGCAATTACAGCACAGACCAGGAATTTGGGGGGGTGGACTGGTCTCAGGCTTTCATAAAATTTCTTGAGATATTACAAGAAATCAGACGATATGTTTGTTGGTTGTTAGAACATTTATTTCCCACAGTATTCAGATTAATTCCTTATCCCCTGACTTTACCGAAGGCATCACATATTTATGTCATCTGCAGGCTGGTGAACATTTGAATAGTCAAATGTTCACCAGCCTGCATTCAGAGTTACATGCTCCACACTGCTTGCAGTCATGCACATGTTTTCAGGTAATGAGCCAGTTATAATTCCTTGAATTCCTGATTATGGAATTTTAAACATTTTAGGCTGATCTGAGCCATGAGCAAAGTCCAGTTTGTTTACCTTTGATCACTGTGACACGGTTCATTTGGATTCAGGCATGTGGTACGATGCTAACAGTGGCTGAGCATAGACCTTTGACACATCTGAAACTATAGCTGCTTCTATGACATAATAATAGTAAGACACAAGAGAGGACAGCTTGTCACTGCTTCCAAAAATGACTCTAATTAAACCACAAGATGCATAAAATCACAGACCTTCTGTGTTCTCTGTGAGTGCTTTTCAAGCACTCCCCAAAGCTAGCAAGTGTGAGGCAGGAGGGGTGAGGTGCTGGGACAAACTCAAGAGTACTCTGGTACTCTTTGTTAGGTGCATTATGAGTGGAGACCAGCGAGGGAGTGGAGGTGGGTGATGGTTGTACTTTCCATGGTACAAGACCCATGTCAGAAAGATTCAAAAATGAATTATACATTTATTTAAAGTGTGTTTGTAATATCACGAGGAAAATCCCATATTCCAGCTGGTACTGAGAACCTGCCGTACGTATCTCGTGATTATTATTTGATATGGCTGCATTTTACTACTTTCTGTAATCCATCACAGCATTTTGCAGCCTTTACCTAAATCTGGTTAGATTACCACAAAATTAGAAATCAGCCTGTCAGTAAAGCAATAAAGCACCTCAGTGAGGTACAGAGACATCTGAGTGAACAGCTATGTGCTTTAACGTATTGGTGCAAGGAGGAAATCTTTAAAAAATACTGAGATTATGAACAAATGTAGCAAAAAAACTTATGAAAGATGACCTGCAGCTGGTAAAGCCTGAAACACTGATCTTATCTTTTCCAGGAGGGATTTGCACCACCAGAAGATGATGAAATTGATGAAGGAGCACGAGGAGAACACGAGGAGTACTGAAATCTTCCTCTCCTCTTTATCACCGTCACCACTCCTCCACCTCCCTTCCTTTAATCTGACCTTAATTGCCATTTTTGCCCCTTTTTGTTTTCCCTCTAATTAGTTTACATTTTACAAACTCCCCTTACTTCGCCTGTCTTGTCCATGGCTGTCCATCTCACAACATGTTTGTTGTACAGCCTCACTTCCTTTCCAAACTCTTACTAGTAAAGGACGCTTAACCCGAACCGGTCTGGACTCGGACCCAGCAGCCTGGCTTGGCTTACTCGACTTGTTCTAACCTGATGGGACAACTGTACTGCGGGGCTTCTCATCCTGCTGGTGTGTCGCAGGTTTATAGTTAACAGCAGTGAGATGACAAACAGCTCTGGAGTGCTATGAATCTGTCTGATGAGTCAGGTCACTTTCTCCCATCATGCACTCTGATTGACCACACACAGACACATATTGATCAGGGTTCTCTGCAAAGTTTATACATGAAACCACACAATGTTTTCCACATAATGTGATCAGCTTTAGAAGATTTTGACTGGAAGTGGCTCAAAGTGAGATTATAAAAAGGCGTTAAGCCTATCCAGAGAGCAGCATGCACGCTGCACACGATGACACATGTGAACGTTTAGCCCACAGACATATCACAGACTCTGAAATGCTCACATGTATGTCGTAAAAAAGCAATCATTCTGAGGTGAAGCATCACAGATATGTTTTTATTCATTAAGTCGTCCCAGCACAAAGGGTTTGCTCATGAAACTGTCCAGACAGCTTGTTTAGGAGCCATTAGATGTATTTATGTTTTTATTTATTTATATTTTTTAATCTGCTCTAAACAGTTTCTGAAAAAACACAAGATGGGGTTTGTAGAAACTGAAGGTCTTGCACTAAATGTAGCAAAAAAAGCTGACTGAAATGATCCAAAATGCCAACATGCAGTGACTGGCTACAGCCAGAACGACACAGAAAGATGCAATTTTATATTTTGTAGATTTGTTGAAAAAGACTTGTTTTTTTTTGTTTGTTTCCTTTGCATTGAATTCTTCAGTGGCCAAGTCAGAGGCATAAGTTTAAACTTATTTAAATGTCAGGCTTTGAATTCTATCAATGAACAAATGTAAAAAAGAAGACTATAGAGGACACTACTAAATACTAATGTTTGACCGTTTTAATTGAGTTAAACATTTTAGCTGCTATCACTACTCTTCTGTTGTTGTATTTAATTGAATTTTCATAAGTCGCATAGCGTTAACACACCACAATGGCTGCCATAGAACTAAAGGTTTGTTTTTTGTGATTGACAGCCAGGCTGAGTGTGATTGCCATTAGTTGGATCAGTCTGAGAGAAGAGAACATCAGACCCTCTCTCACCTTGCCATGGCAGCTGTGTGATAAACTTGCATCATTTGGATTTACTGCTGGAATGAAATAAAGCTATGAGTTTCAAGAAAAGTAACAGACCTCATCACTGTGTGCTGTCTGCTTCCGTGTTTTTACAGAGATATAGACTTTATTTAATCCCACACTGGAGAAATTTCCTTGTTACAGCAGCACAAGGGACAGGAAGAAAGGTAAATTAGAGACATAATAGAAAAAAAACAAAAATAGAAAAAAATAAATAAGAGAAATAGTAAACAAAATAGCCACAATACTGTACTGTGCACACATGGTTACTACATACAGTAAAATACACCAAGATTTTACTTTTTTATATGTGCATAAAGCGCAGTGGGAATGATAACAATATACATGCATTTTTAAACAGTATTTCTCCTGTCTGGGTATGGTACAGCCTGACTGCTGTCGTGATGAAGGACCTGTGCAGGATCAGTCCTACACCGTGGCTGTTAAGTATACTACTCAGAGACCCCACAGTCTCATGTAGTTCCTGTTTTCTATTCATTAGGAGCAGCGTTTTCTATTTACATCATTTTTGCTTATGCAAATCAGCAGCATACTGATCACATCACACACACAACAGTCAGGCCCAGCACACGTTTGCTAAATGTTGCCTCCATGCACCTCCGTAGAAGTCAAGCAGTCAGTTGCATTGATATCTCTTTGGACCTCATATTGAAAGTTACAGTGAAAAGTTCAACAGTTTGAATCAACTCCAGATCTTTTATCGGCTTAATCTGAGATGAAATAATGAGGGAACGGCCTGCTCAAATATTTACAGGCTCACATACTGGACATAGTTCAACAACAATGCATAGGTCTGCCACTATGTTGCCAAGAAAGCTTTCACACATGGAAAAATATTTATGAATCAGTAGTGAGATGTTTTCCGACCTACAAAAGAGCAAGACACACTGAGACGTCCACTCAGTTTCAGGATTATGCTTCCACTCACAGTGAGTGGAGGAGGTCTGCTAGGGATTTGGGAGGTTTGTGCCAAACACTAAGCGACGCTGCAGGATGTACTTGACCGTCTGTTCCACAGAGATGGCAGCCAGACAGAAAACTGCAGCATGCTGATGGTTTAATTGGACCTGGCAGTTATCAGTGATGATAGCATAGAGGATGAGATAATGAACTTTTCACAGGCAAATGGAAATGAGCTGAATGTTTTTATTCAAAGCTGAGCAGTAGAGTACCTGATGTTCAGCTTCCTGTTCACAAAATAGAAAATAAGCCTTTGAATTTTACCTGTTTGCTGAGCCAGGAATGGATAATAATGGACAGAAGCAGTGATTCAAACATCACAGTTTGAGTGGGATTTTTTAAAGCATGCAGCTTCATGATAGAATTAGTTATGTGTCATATTTAGGATTTCAACTATTGGCATATATTATTATAATCCATATATCTTCAAAGCGAAACGTCAAATTTTCTAGAGGCTGCGATGACTACAAATTATTTGTTTACAAATTATTTGTTTTGTCAATTATGATCCAAAACAGATAATTGTAACACTTGAAGGTAGAACCAGTGAGTTGGACTAAATCTAGAATATCTGATGCTCTAAATATGCTTTAGAGATCATTTTCACAATTAGGTAATTATTGATTAAGAGGACTGCTGAGTCAGCGACACTTGACTAAAAATACATTCCCAGTGTACTCTTCTCATCTTGATCTATATTAATACGTGGTGAGACAAATTTGTTTCTTCTTACGATGACCCTGAATACACATATCTAATAATTATATTTTAATAAGAACATACACAAGCAAAATTGAAGTTTGAGGGCAAAGCCCCAAGTCATGACAAGACAACTGTTAACAAGGTGGTTTCTATTATTTGCTGTGTAGCTTGTGGCACACTCGGGTAAATCAGCTGATAAAAACACTGCAGTGGGGTTGGAGTCTTTATTACAAATCATTTACATTACAAAGTAAGACATTGGTCTCTTCCATATCATCTTGTTTACAGGCTGGGGGGTTAGTTAAGTAAAATGTCATTTCTCAGATTACAGCATACAGGATGACAATGCTGGCATCACTGATCCACGCAGACACAAACACAGAAACGCATTGACCTTCAGGTACATGATGTCGGTGCTTCTCGCAGCTCGGGCGAGAAGCTTCTGCTGGTAGGTGAAGCATTAGAAAACGGGACAGAAACAAAACAGCAGAGACAAGACACACAGATTTTTTCTTCTGGACTGATGTGAAAAGACTGTGTTTACGATCGTGCTCTGGACGAGCAAATCCGCCCAGAGACACAACTCCCTAGTTAGGTTTGACAAGGGGTTTGCACACACAGGACCAGGTGTTAAAGATGACTTGACCCTCTGATGAGGTTTTCAGTGGCTTGGAGACGTTTCTGACATGTTCCCTGCCTTTACCAACTTTCACAACACTTTTTTTTAATTATATTTAAATAAAAACTTTTATAAATCATCTACAAACCTATATTTTCTATAAATTACAGAACCTGCCTAACCCAGAGGCTCAAGCAGTGGCTGAAATTTGCAGTATAAAACTCAGGGAGAGAGAAAGAAGGGTACAACCTCCGTATCCAGCAGTGACAAAAAGGCTGATAGAAAAAAAACAAACATCTAAACAACACCAAACTGATTTTAAAATTTAACCAAAACAAGAGACAAAAAGGGTCTTTTTTTGAGTGAGCTCGTTTCCCTCTGACCCTGCGGCATCCACTTGTGTCACAAAGGACATGACAGACTCACGCTGGGCCAGAGTGTGTGTGTTGGTGTGTTTAGCTTCCTGTGTGCATATTGTGTGTGTATTGCGTTATCCCGCTCGAGTGAGCAAATCCTGGGCCCATGTCTTGATTGCCGAGGTCGTGTGTTGGAGAAGCTGCCACGTCGAGTTGGTAAAGGACAAGGCGTGGCCCTGCAGACATGATACAGACACCTCCCCACTGCAACAGAGAAAGTAAAAAAAAAAAAAAAAAAAAAAAAATCACTCACTGCAGCTTTAATGATGCTTTTAGTTCCTTTTAAACAATACAAACAAACACATTTGTCTACTACACTACTCATAACTGATTGACAGATCATTACAGAGTTCATCTGTCAATCACCTCAGAGGTTATCAACAGCCAAGGAAAAGGCCGCTGATGCATCTCTGCTTTAGACTGCTGCCCTCACAACCGAGACCTGGACAGTTGTCAGAGGATGAATGAATGGAGAAAATAGTCCAATTGTTTATCAGCTGGGTGCAACTACCTGGCTCCAGTAAACAGAAGAAGAACACACTGCTGAGAAGTGAAATGTGTGTGGTGCTGTGACGGTACTGTGCAAATAGGAGAAACGTACACAGACAAAGCCTACAAAGATCTGCCAAACTTCTGGTGAGCGACTCCCTTTAAAGAACAAATAGGAACGAGGTCCAAACTCCAGCAGGATAAACTGGCATGTCACTACATCTGTCAGTGCAACTGGTAACCTGCACGCATTTCTCAATGGCTTCAATAAAACACAGCAATAAGTAAAGGTGAATCACGTTTCATCCCAACAAGCACCATAACGAGGGCTTCATAGTTAAATCATTGTTGCAGCAGTGCCACAGATTCTTATAGTTAGTCAGCCCAGAGGTAAGGTGTCTTCGTTTTAGTCAGATTATTCTAATACAAGCTGTGCTGTTCTTCTTGTTTAACCCCACAGACCAAATACATCTTTGTGAAACCAGTCTCAGCCGGTTTAACTGCCCCACACTCGGGCATGTAGTAATAAAGATTAACTGTTAAAGAGCTGCTGTTAGTACTGACTTGCAAGAGTCCTCTAAGTTGGCCCATGCTCTCTGTAGCAGGTTAGATGTGTACGCCAGCGCTGGCAGGATGTAGTTTTGATGTAGGAAGATGAGGAGCTCCTTCAAATATGCCAGAGCCTGGAACACACTCTCTGGGGTGTTGGTGTTCACCTGGACAAAGACATGCAACACAATCAGAGTCAGACTGGTAGTTATCTGGTAGTTTCTTATGTAATGCTCAAAATTTTAATTAAGGGGGAAAAGTGACACAGTATAAACACAAATAAATCCACAAAAGGATGAAATGATAATCCAGCTGGACTGTTTAATATACACCCAGAAAGCTGTGCTTCAGCCCCCCCCCCAAAAAAGAACAATTGTACTTCAACATTTAAATGTTTAAGGTCAGGTGGAGCTGTAGCCATGGCCTTACCCATTCTATGACAAGAGGTGTGGTTTCTTTAACCCAGACAATAAACCGTGAGGTGTTTTCAGAGATGAAGACAGCTGCTGACTTTGCCTTTTCCAAACCTTGTTCCATTACTGGACCCAAAACCCGGACACACTCAGAGTAATAATAAGGAGTGTTTGTCTCCAACCAGCTACAGAAAATACAAAACACACAATACAGACAATAATGATCATAACTGCAATCTTCATTAGAGGAAAAATGGAAGAAAAGAAAAAGTCATACATTTTTTTAAATTTTCTTTTTAAAAGCAAATAATTTTATGGCAGAACAGCAGGTTAATCTAATAAATCTATATTAATATAGAATTCTAAATAAAAGCCAACAAACCACAGGGAATAAAACACTGTGTGCCTGAGCGTTATCAGGAAGTGAGTCAGAAGCTTGTTTTAGATTTTAGGGATCATTTTTAAGTGTCGGCTCTGTTGACTAGAAATGATCGTACCTGAAGCCCTGCTTTGAGTAGACTGTTATTTTGCTCCAGGCCTGCTGAGATACAGCTGTGATCCCTGAGGAGTGCAGATACCTGGCTGTGATGGAATCTGAAATGTAATATAAACACAATGAGTAGGCCACAGATACAAAGATAGGCGAATATGGTGAGTAAACGGCACTCTGACAGACCTGCGACAGAGCCGTTTGATCTGACGTCGTGGGCGATGAAGCCGGCAATGAACACGAGCAGAACCAGGAGCAGCTTGGACCAGGGGAACCCGTGACCACGCATCTTTACCTGCAGATTCTGGAGAAACACAAAGCACATGTCAAATAAGGTTCATAATCCAACTGTTAGCTTTATGATTCCATACATCTCTAGTTGTTGCCCAAGAAGCAGGGATAATGTCAGAAGAAGTTTTTAAAGAGGAGTTGCACATGCTCATTCATGCATTCATCTCTCCAGTACTCCCATCTGCAACTCACCAGGTTCTCCAGTTCAGTAACTCTGCCCTTGATGCTTGGAAACTACCCAGTAAGTCCCAAAACAGTCGTTCCAATAGCACAACACTACTGATCTCTTTAATAAGCTTTCAATTTAATATTCTTCTCTTCATTCCTTTAGTTTTAGTTCCTAAATTTATATCTTAATTTTTTAGGCTTTTTATGCCTTCTGTCAGCACTTTATAAATATTGCTCACTTTCATATTGTAGAGGTGCTTCATGAGTTAATATTTACACTATCTTCGTGTCTAACCCAGACTTTTTTGAAATCGCGAGTTTCCTTTTAAACAAACATGAACAGGCCGAGTTGCTCACCTGGCACAGGCTGTTGCACTCCTGAAGGTCATGAGATTCAATGGTGTCTCTCATTTCTTCGTTGGTCACTCTAAAAGACTGGATCGTTTCCTCGAGGTTCTTCCGAAGCTAAAAACAAAAAAAGTCCAAGTAAAACACAGTGATGGGATTAAAAGACAATAAAAATACAAGTTACATTAAAACTGCATTATTAATCAGATTACACAGGCTTTGATGTTTAAATAACAGTATCCCTGGGAGGTGCGTTTGGTTTATGAGCCAACAGACATTGTGACAGCACTTGTACCTTTGGTGGAAGGATGTTCCAGGACTTTAATAAGTGGTTCAAAAGCAAACTGAGGAAAGAAAGCAGTGAGTCTGAAATCAGTTTGAAATCATCTTCATTTGTACAGTTTACCTTATGTGGAGATGTGATCATAAATAAAAAGACAAAAAAATAAATGGTCCACAGGTTACCTGGACTGGGGTAGGTGTTTGGTGTAGAGCTGCCTCCACACTCCTAAACTCTGAACATCAACACACAGACACTCAGTCATACTGCTGAGCAGCTGCAAGAAGCAGAAGACAATGCGGTTAATTTTTATCATTTTACTCATAATGTATTCTTTGACATTGTTTAGTGAGAACACAATTTTATTGAGCAGTTCTGCTTTATTTAATCACTTTTGTCAAAGATCGTGTTGTGATGGCTGCTGTAACAGTACAGTAGCAGCAGTAATGTATACAGAATTGTGGGTCTCACCTCCCTCTTCATGTCGTCAGGACAGTGTGGCGTGGCTCTGGACAGAAATGACGGCAGGTACGTGTGCAACGTGTTCTCTGGCTTGGCACCAAATGCGAGGACCTTCAGTCGAGGATACAAACGCCTCAGCTGCTCCTGCAGACTGTAATAAAAAACAGAAAAAAATATATTAGGACTCAGAACGCAGATAACATTTTTGCAATGCTTTTATTTCTAAACAGAGATTATGAACAGTCTGATATGTCTTGCTGTTGGTCTGTGTTTGCACTGGTTTACATTTACCTTGGTGACAGGGCGTTCTTTGGCATGAAAGCAAAATCGAGCAAAGGAAAGAACTCTTTCGGACCCATAATACCAAATCCTTTTGTCAGGTTTGAATGAAGTCTGGGAAAAGAATTAAAGTATGTTGAAATATCCATGACATTCAAATTAAAGGTATCACTGTTAATGATCTTAATAGTTCAAGTACTACAAATGAATGGAAAGGAAGTGTCTGGAAGATGAAGAAATTTGAGAAATTTCATGGATTTCTGAGTCAGACTTACGAGAGAAGTCTCTCCAGATAGGCGATGGCATATGAGGACAGAGACTTCACTCCCAGCACAGGGAGCATGATGCCCAGCCACACTGAAACAAATAACATTTTCTTTAGTTTAGGAAGCTTTTCTTCTGTTAAAGTGAAAATAAATATATTTAATCACACTTTGGGTATGATTTTGTACTAAATCAGTAATTTTAGACACCATTTCCCCCTAACTTTCATTGCAATTTTGCACTGTAAACATTTAATATAGTCACACTAACTAATAACACTTGGAGCACCAGCAGCTATCAGGGGGGAATATTACTGCTCTAATGTGCTCTGTTGCTTCAGTGAACCCCAACCCAGAATGTCTGTCTTCACACATTGTTGGGAAAGTGGGAGAAAGGGGGAAAACAGACAGATCTGGACTAATACTGGGCAAATGCCTACTTGTTCAGAGCAGTTTTGGGCTTTATGAATATGCGGTAATGTAAAATATTGAAATTATTGTGTGCCTCTGTGTAAAAGTGTTTATTACCTCTTAGACCCTGGCTGAGATCATAAAATCCTGCTTGGCCCAGAGCCCACATGATGGTCAAACACTTTACTGGACGATTCTGAACTGACCGCAACATTTCCAAATACTGCAGAAAAGGAACAAGAAGAAGGGAGAGTTTTACAATATAATAATGCAAAATTATTCAAACAGACAAATCCAGCAATACCCCCTCTGAAACTACCAGTTTGAAAATATAATACATAATTTGATAATATTACACATGTCCAGAAAAGTTAGGAAAAATATAGCTTGAGCTTTTAGTGTAATAACATGCAGAGCAGGACAAGAGTAGCAAAGCTGCTGATTATTTGCCGGAGTGACAGTCACACACTCACCTCTGGCAGATTTTGGGTGGCTATTTTGGGTTTGTCCTGCAGGACTGCCTGAATGCAAACTCTGTAGCCATGTAGAGGTTCTCCTGGAAATAAAAACAATAAGCTTTAGGTATTGGTACTTTCGGCTTCTTTTTCTGCTTTATGAATTTTAACTAAAAACTGAAACAATGCTTGGGTAAAATCTTTATTTCATGAGGCATCCTGGTGACCTTGCTGACTGCTCTTGGTTAAAGTTTGGTAAAAGGTAAACACTGGTAATTTGAGGTTTGAGTCATGATGGGTTTTGACCCCACCCTAGCGTTGAACCATAACAGTGATCTTTGCTGTTTTTTGTCCCCTCACTGCCAAGACAGTCACACCACAAGACACATCACTTTCTTTCACAGCAGTGCACTTTTGCTCCTCGCTAAAAGCTTGTTTAGTTTAGCTCGTGCAAAGATCAATCTAGATCAATAGATGAATCTAGACACAACAAAAGCTTTTTGAAAGTGAATACAAGGAAGGAACATAATGATTGCCTGCAGCTGCCTTTCTTTCAGGGTCTCTCATCTCATCTGCTTTCAGATGTTGGCTTCAGGCCTGTCGCTACCTTGTGGGCTTTGTCAAGTATGTCCACCACCTGGCCTTCTCTTCACTTCTATCTGTGCTGCCATTGAGGTGATATGGTTTTTATGGTCAAAGACAACCACTAACCTGGGCATAAACATCCCCCCCACCTATTTACCCCCTTGTTTATTTGCATGTATTTATTTGGTTCATATGTAATGTTTTATATGTTTTATATTCAATCAGAATATTATTTCAACTTACAGAACATTTAAGTTTATTATTGAGATTTCTGCAGCTTTGGTATCTTGGCGCATTTTTCCCTGTCTGTTAATGTTCTACTGAGTAAAGTCGCATCAATAAAAGGATGTAAGAGGTTCTCCTGGGTTTACCTGACTGCCTGTCCAACTCCCTGAGCATAGTGTAAACACAGTGGTCGAAGAAATCTGGCAGAGCGCTGCTGCAACGTCCGATGAGGCCTTTGATCACGCCCCTCAGCTCTTTTCCTGTAAGGCAGTATGGGTAGTCTGGGACAGAAAAGACAAACAGGAAGACTTAAGTATTGAAATGCTTTAACCGCACGATAAATAAATGGGCATATCAAAATAAGAGTCTGCCTGACCATAAGGGTGGCTGCTGAGTGTGGGCTCCGTGTCCTGGGCAGTTAAATGGAGGTTGAGGTATCCAGCCAGATCTTTGATCCAAACCGAAGGGTTTTCTGGAAACAGGGTCTGACTGCGAGCCAACTGCTGCTTCAGGTCTGCAACATCCAGCTGAAGACAGGACAAGAGAAAAATATCAGCACTGGAGTCTCAAAAAGAACACACCCTCCAAGCAAAGGCTAGATCGGTTTCAGCATGTGACAGTTGGCTTTGAAGATGTAACAATGCTGCTTTGTTTAGAGATCATTTCGGGTCATTTCTTTCACTAAATTTCCATTGAGTTTAATATCAGTCAACTTAAGAAAATGTCTCTTACTGACCGCTTTGAACGCCTCCTCGAGGGTTTTGTAAGTTGTGGGAGAGGCTGAATTGCTCGAATACGACTTCTTGGGTGGTTTACTTGATGAGGGCTTCTTGTTTTGAGGCTCGGATGGTGGAGGAACCTGCTCCTTGTTCTGCTTCTTTCCCACCTTCTCCAAGCTGTCATACAGACTCTCTGACATCTTCACAGGCGCTGAAGGACAAAACAAAGCAGCTGCAGTGAAATGCAGTGACTCCTCTATCCTGAGTCCTAAAAATCAAGTTACTCTCCTCAGCGTCTTGCTTACCCCCTTCTGCCCTCCCTCCACGCCTTGTGTAATGGGCTGTTACCCAAAGGAATATTTGTGGCACACTCAATACAATTCACAAAGGACTGGAGTTAAGCACCAACAGCATTCCAGCTCTCCCCCTTGTGTGTTTCTGGTAAACAGTTTTGAGGACCTATACAAAGTTAAGAACGCCTTATTTATTTTTTTAGAGCCTGTACTTTGATATTAAATCAATACTTATTTGCAATGTTTTATAAAGGCAATAACAAGTAATTGTATTTATAAGATGTCAAAGCTCTCTCACTGGCTGAAAGTGGCAATACATTGAAATTGACCCTGTTCTGCTTTTATTCATTTCCCATCAAATACCTGCAGCTTGGAATAAATCTGACACCTTTACACACTGTGGGGAAATCAGAGAGCAATTTAACTGCTTACCAGTTTTTACTCTGTTGGTGATCAATCATTTTGTCATTTTGTGTGCAAAACACACCAGGGGTGGATGGCAGGAACTAAGATCACTTTTCTTTAAATTTAAGGTGGTTAATGAGGTGATTTGACGAACGACTCAAATTGGCTTTTGACCTATGAAGCATTTATAGTGATCACAGTAATATGGGCTGCTTCTGTTGGCTCTAGAAAAATGTTTTCCTTCACTCCAACTCAGGCCATCGTGTCAGTCACAGTGCTATCTCTTTCCTGTACTCCGTTTCAGAATGGAGCTCCTTTTTAAACTCTATCTGTGATCATAACTGAGCGGCTGTGCTTTTTCATGAGAAAAATAGAAGTTGGACTGAACCAAATCAAGCTTTAGTCACACATGTGGATTTAGAGTCAGCATGTCTCTATTTTTAGTCTCAAACATGAGTGTGCCATGTTTTACAGAGAAGCTCAAAATATAACGAGAGAAACATATGAAGAGGTTTAACAGGCATGTGAGTGTGTGTGATAGTAGAAGAGCTGCATAGTATGCAATCAAATGCTGCATGAATGTGTGCTTGTGTGTGTTGATCACTGAAACTGTAAAGATTGTTATAGCATTTTTCAAGTCAGGGAGGAAAGTTACCATTATCAAAGCTTTAGGATCAAGGCATGGAAAGACCTGTCTATATTTACAGTCTTGTAATCTTTGGTATCTAGTGCTCAGCTGTTTTCTTGTGGCCTGCATGGCAGTTTCATCTGTATTTTTTCAGCTGGGAAATGAAAAACAAAAACAAATTTGTATGAGGCCTAAAAATACTGGAAAATAAATAAAACTAAATTAAAAAAAAATAAACACTGAATTTCAGCCCACCACAGACTAGGGCTGAACGATTATGGAAAATAATCTAATTGCGATTTTTTGCCCCAATATTGCGATTGCGATGCGATATGCGATTATTTTTTAAGGTATTTGTCTTCTGTATTATTAAACAAAGACAAGCAATGCATCATATAGTATGGCCAATACTATATTACATTAATTTTAAACTGTTCTTTCCTGGAAGACAGACCTCTGTTATGATGACATGAGGTGATGCATGAATTGATGACTGACATTTTTATTTAACTTCTTCAATCACAACAGTATATTTGAACATACACAATAGTTTATTTTTAGCTTACAAACATCTGAGCATAAAGTGCTGACAAGGAACCCTGGTGTAAACATTAAAATGAAAGTCAGTACAATGTGCAGATTGCAGAAATATACATAAAAAAAATCAGTGGCTTTACCACACTCAGTTTTTCGACATCTGTGAACTACTAGACAGTCATTCAATTAAAAAATAATATTAAATAAATAAAACTAATAAATAAAAAATACACACATCTTACTGATCTCTGCAGTCAGTAACATTACACATAAAGTGCAAACATAATAGCAATTGTATAAACACACACACAAACACGCCTTTAAAATTTAAAGGCGTGAAATTGGACGGTCTAGCCTTCTGATTAGCGTCACCGCTGTCTCGGTGGAGTTTAATAAACTCGGCCGTCTGCTTCTTGCTATCTAAAATATAACCAGACACTGGTGTAAATTCTCGACTGTCTCATACTTCTGTTTAATAAGTTTTCTGTTTGATGTTTAGTCAGCTGTGTGAAAACCAAGGAGGAACCCACCCGGGGGATTAATAAAGTTTTATTTTATCTAATCTAATAACTTTAATCTCAGCCAAACCGATTTACTCACGAACAAACAAAACACTGAAAAAAGCCCAACAATAACATTTTTAGGTTGTCTAAGTGACTTATATATTACGTTTAACCCGAGCAGCGAAACTCCGCGGTGATCTGAAAATGATGTGCCGGGAGTTGTGCCGTTCTCGGCCGCATCAGTAACCCTCGAGCTCCCGGCTAGCTGTCGAGCTGGTGGGTAGCAGACGCCTCTGAAAACGTCGAAGCACTTTTGCAAATATGGGATATCTTGATAAACCGAGCAGATATTTGATGTTTACACAACTACTTTCTCGCCTGAAAATATGTTAAAAGTTTATTTTGTGACCCAGAAAGATTAGTATGAGTAATTTTAAAACTTAGTAGCGGCCGCCATTGCTGGAAACTGGAGTTTGGCTGGGCCGCGCTATGAATTCTGGGATATGGTAGTAATTTGGACAGCCTTCGGCGCGTCGCTGTGACGTAATCGGTCTACAAATGCGGCCTCAGGAGGATGCAGCCCATGAATTGTATAATATAATCGCAGTATAATCGCAGCCTTTGCGGTTAGAAAATTGCACTTGATCATGTCGCGATATTATCGCAAATGCGATATATCGTTCAGCCCTACCACAGACCTATAACTCTGAAAATACATTAATATAGAGGTGAAATTATGCAAGGCTTCAACAAATATACCAATGTTTTTGCACCCAATAAATAAATCAGCTGATTCTGAGAGGGTGATGGTGGGTGGGGGAGGTTGATGAAACTGATGTTTCATGGAATGATTCTGCTGAAACAGTAGACTCCCTGGTTAATTATCGAGGTTTTAACAAAATGTGGAGCTTGAAATGTCTTTTCTCATGGCATCATATGACTCAGAAATCCTTGCAACCTTATCTGGGACCTTGTGCACTATTGTCTGCAGTGGATAATCACTTAAAGTCTAAGTGAACAGGGAACTTTAAGCGAAGTGGTTGGTTTCCTTAAAACCAACCAATTAACATCCGTTTTAAAAAAAAGAAGCACATGACTGCAGACTTAGGGAAATACCAGCAGTCCTTGTAAATGACAAACAGTTCAAAACAAAGACAGAAGTGTCCTGATCAAAATCAAATCAAGTCACTTTTATTGTTACATCACATGTGCAGGTACACTGGTACAGAACATGCGAGTGAAATTCTTGTGTACAAGCTTTACAAGCATGGGTGACTGACTTCGCTCAGCAAAGAGGGAAGGCATTCTAAAGTTTTAGAGCAATAAGAAGCAAAAAGCTAATAAAATTTAACTTGAAGGTTGGATTACAGAAGGTTTAACATACTAAACATTTATTTTTCTGAATGAATCATGCCGTATCTTCAATTTTTATCTGTATGTTTCTGAGATTAGGGAGTTGGACGAACATTGAGCTCTGAAAATAATTAAATAACACAATTAATATAATCCAACTGAAGTGTAAAAATGTTTCCCATGTGGGACTCGAACTGGTCTCTGGTGTGAGCAGTAAAATTATTCAACCCCCGCTCTCTCTAAGGTGCAGGTGTTAATGCTCAATTCCGATTTTTTTTTGTCTGCTTGTTCACACTACAAAGAAAAATGTGACAGCAAACGCTCTCCAACGTTGTCTTCCCCACAGGTTCACTGACATCTACACTGGATGGCCAGGAAGTATTCGCGATGTCTTCTCGGGCGCTTCTCTGGCGCTGATAATTGGCGTCTGTCTTGTGTCAGTGACGTAAAAGACGGATTTAATGCGACATGACCATTCAAACAGCAGTCGCTTTCTAAAACATCGGATATGTATCGGATTCAGTACCACATACGAAAGTGACCCAGATCGAATTTGAAAATATTGGATTTGTGCCGTTCACACTGTCATACCATGATCGGATATGGGTCGCATAGGGTTAAAAAAAAAAAATTTAAAAAAATAATCGGATTTGATGCGCTTTCGCCTGCAGTGTGAACGTAGCCTAAATGTCACCTTTTTCCCCTCTTTGAAACTGGGAATATTCTTTTCATTTTTTGTGTACATGAATACAAGTCAGTACGAGAGAGAGCCCAAAATATGAATCCACAGATTAAATGTTGTGACCATTTCATGAACTGTCACAAGACTGTGCTGCTGGCTCTCTAGTAACTTCCTCACACTGGACTGCTGCTGATGACAGCAGTCCTTTTTCCGCTCTCCAAACTCTGTCAGCTCAGCGTAGTGACCAGTTCTTCACCTGCTGCAGGTTCTAGTTCTGGATCTTATGTGGGTTCTCCACAGCAGAGAGAGGACTAATGTCTCCAGCTGAAGCCCAAGATGGTGGTGTTAAAATTAGCCTGACTGAGACGAAGGACTCCAGATAGCTGAAAGATTTCAAGGAGAGAACTGACAACAAAGCCAGCAAATCGCAAAACATGTGATGGATCAGAGCTAGCTAAACTTTCAAAATAAGAGCGAAGAATATATTTTCATGACTCAAATCTTTGAGTGTGTCGCTTGAGTAAATTCTATTAGTGGGAAACACTGCAATGTAATTAGTATTTCAAACATAAGCCTAAATGTAACATCTATGACTTCCAGCAGTCATTCACCCTATGCTTTACATTCGAGGCTGGTGCGGGGTAGGCAGCTATAAGCTGTAGTATTATGAGTGGGCTCAAAAGCTCCACTGTGAAACAACAACTAACAGGATCTCACATTTTACTGTCTACAGTCAGACTCCCTAGTCATTTTGATAGTAGATTTTTCATCTCAGTTTTATGAAACTATTTAAAACCATCTCAAAGAAACAACAGTTTTTGGGATCATTTTGGTGTAATTTACTACAAGAAGCATATTAGCAGAAATCATTAACGTGTGACAGCTTTCAGATTATAGTTTCTATCGAGACAAAATACCAAAAAGAACAAATTTTACTGCCCTAATCCACGGGCCACTAAAAGCCAATAATAGCTGAGATGATGTTTTTAAGCTTCCTTAAATTCAAGCTTTGTGGTTCTCACATGTTTAGACATGTGGGAACAAAAAGCCGAGCATGGTTATCATACAAGCAGTTCTTTATTTGTCAGGGACCAAAACACTGACCTCATAAGAGAAAAGATGTCTTGTACCAGATTTATCTACTAGCTAATTCCCATCTGCAGTCGCTGGCCAGGTACGCCCAATCATAAACATCACTGATTTAAAGGGCTTTTTAAATAATGCAAACAGCAAAGGCAGAGACATTTACCACTCTTCTCTGTGATCCAAGCTTCACGCTCTTATCTGTTGAACACTTACATAATGCCTGATTTTGCTGCAACACTTTTCTTGCTCAACCACATACGTAATCCCTCCAGGCTAAAGTTTAAAAAAAAAAAAAATCCTCCAGTTTTATGTGTCAAAACCACAGACCCAAAAGTAACAGCCTCATGATCAAGTCCTGATGAAAGCCTTTAAGAAACAAACTGAGATTTGGCAAAATATCTTTCTGAATGTGTGATTATGTTGTTTGTGTTAATAAAATGATTCACATAAAGTGTTGGAGAGTTCATTTACTAAACAGATCAGGTTTATTTCTTATAAGCTTTAGACTAAAGCTTTACACCACTTCCCCACTGAATCAGCCACAGTGATCAGACTTTGGACAGTAAGATTCAGTGATAAAAATGAAGCAGAAACAAACAGCTCCAGCAAAGTGAGATATAATCATTTTGTGATGATCATCCAAAAATCAAAAGACTCAGTGAAGCCTCTTCAAGCTGCTATTGCTAGATTTAGTGAACAGAAAGTATTTTGGTCAATTTAAGGGTAGAAATTGATCATAGGTCAGTAAATAATATGTTGACCTTGTGAAGAGTAATTTCTAACACAGATAAAGATAACTATGGTGTTTGTCAGTCTTTGACATAGTAGGAGACACCGGGCGGGACTCTAAACAGAGGGAACAGCAGGGTTTGTTTGGTACGTAAGATTTGATAAAACACAAATTAATTCTGGTTCTTAAAACATGGCAGAAAAAAATGAATAAGTAGATTAGGAGCTCCAGCTTCAGTATGGGCTTCATACTCAGTAAAAACAAAACATCATTAGGTTGACATAATGTTTCAGCAATGTGGTAGATTGAAGCTGCTGGTAATTCAGTATTAATATCACCTAACTGCACGTCTAAACTTGTCATAGCAACGTTACCGAATTAGGTTTCATTTTCCAATTTTTAAAGGTGTAAATCAAACTACTGAGTTTAGCACCTTATTCCAACTAGGGCTGGGCCATATTATACCGTTCACGGTAATACCGGTATAATGTTAGGCAACGATAGGAAAATGAAATATCGCGATAGAATGGGAGTAAAACGCGCATGCGCAGTGCCTTTGTTTTCATACGCACATGGCCGATTGTTGAGTGAAACAGATGAACCAGAATTGGTTTGTAAAAATGGTGCAACTTCAGTGATGTGGAACTGGTTTGGTGTTTGTCCGTCAGATACACGACAAAGCACATTTTTTTGCAGAACATGCAAGCGGCTGTCGTTATTGTCGTATTTGTCGGACTAAGATGCTCTTAAATCTGGGAGTAATCTGGGTCCTAAACTACGTATACTTCAGGTCAAACAACACTGCAGCATCACAGAGTTAAAAACTGTCTAAATTCTTACATCTTTAATAGAACGATCAGCATTGCTGCTTTACCAGGTGTAACTATGAAGTTTAACTTCCAGGCATCCATGAAAACAAAATTTATTACATTTAACGAGTTAGAAGTTAGCAGGAAGCTAGCGGAAGTTAGCTCGCTAGTTTCGCTAGTTACCTAAGCATGATATTGCATGTTCTGACTGAGAGATTTCTGAAAAAATTCAAACGTACAGCTCTGCTATCACTGCCAACATAAATGAAGACAGGAAACTAAACAGCAGTGACGTTTGTAGGGTTACTGAAGTTGGGCTAGCTGGTATATAATGATGTGCTACGTGATCGCTAGCGACACAGCTATGTTAGCATAACATAAACAGTGAAGCTGGAGGACGAACACTAACACTTTTCCACTTATAAAAGTTAACGTTAAGGTTCCTGATAGTTAGAGACAAATTCAGTCGCATGGCAGGATGCTGTAAACGGACCAAACTTCAGTCAGGAGAACAACTGAGATAATCCATCCACAATACAAGGTTAGTCATTAATATACTGCAACAACATGGGAATAGAGCAGCTGCCAGAGAATTCAACATTAATGAATCAATGGTACAAAAGTGGAGGAAGCAAGAATGAGTTGAATAAAGTTTGATTTATCTGACTGCTTTGTTTCGCTTAATGTGCCTTATAATCCCATGCACCTTATGGTCCGAAAAATACGTACTGCACACTGCAGTTTAATGTTGCAAAGCACCTCTTTTTAACTTCAGTGGATATTATACATGGTTATGCTCAGGATATGTCAGCCCATTTCTACTGGAAATGCCTTTTAGTTAAACTTTCAGCAAGGAATTTGCATTTGCACTGTTACATTTTTATAAAGCTTTAATGTACATAAAAACCAGCTTCTTGTTTAAGTGAAAATAAATGGAAGGTTGTCTTTTTGCGCTAGTAATGTTGTGGAGTTGTATTTTGTCTCGCATCAATTATATCGTCAGTTATATCGTTATCGCAAATTTTCAAATATATATCGTGATAAATATTTTTGGCCATATCGCCCTGCTCTAATTCCAACTTTGACATTTCTGGTTAACAATGAGAATTCTCCTGCTGCCACTGATAGTATTAAAAGGAGGACAAGTTTGAGATCCAACACTCCAGTGACTTTATTCATGTGAGGAATGTCAATAGAATCTTCACTCCATGTTTGATCAGAAGACATAAGTAAAAACCTGAGTAAACTTTACTCGATAAAAAGTTATTAGCAGAAAAACATTTTTAAAAATCAAAATTAGCTATTTATATTATTTATATTATTTGTTTTCACTGTGGTTATCATTTACTGTAGAAACAACGTATGCAGTTCAAAGTAAAGAAGAACAAGCATTTTCTCCAAGCATAGCATCCCAATGCACTTCAGATCCAGCATCACTTTCAAAGACCGGTTCATCCCAAGGACAGAACACCAAGACACAAGCTAAACAACAGTGTACCATATGTAGTGCACTTAGGGGTACTCAGACCCTTATTTCTGATTGAAACATATTAAAAGTGCATGACAACAATTTAAATAGAGGAAAGAAAAGCGTAAGTGACAGCTGGAGTGTCAGTATTGTTGTATCCTTGCAATATTGTTTAGATGATAGAAGCAGGACTGGGTGGCCGGGTTTCTTAAAGGTGAAATTGGAATTGAAAAGCTCATCCAGGTTTCTGATTTTTCAAAGATCACTCATAAAATTACCCTACATCTTCTGATTTATAAAAAACTTGCCCTTTACACCAGAAGGCTCAAACAAAAATATAACTCGGACACTGATCACCTCGAGGATTATAGGTAAACAGGAACAGTAAGTTGTATTGTTACTAATAGGAGTCCTTCTAAATAAGTAAGAAAATAAAGTCAGAAGTAATAACAAAATAGAGTAACGAGTTTAATCTATTTATATAAACGATGATAATAGCAGTGATAACTGTTTATGAGGCATAAAGCTGAAGTAAAACCATGGCTAAACGTGTAGCATAAGATTTAAATGGCCACGTTGTTAAATATTTACCCCCAGAGAAATGACAGCCATCACTGTAGGCGAGGTAAAAACAAACTAATGCTGCTTAACGTCATACCGATCAGCTCCAAGATGACAAAAACACCTTCAGGCTCGTTCGAAAGAGCAGCTGAAGGGAGGTCAAAGGTCAAAAAGCGTCTCACACATGCTGACAGACTCTCTCAGTGCTGACGTTCACTTTGTTGACACTGCTAACGAGCTAACTAGCCGCACGAAGCACAAAGGCCGCTCAGCTAGTAGTTTAAAATTCACGCCGACACACGGACTTAAGGTAGAGCCACTCAGAGCTGAGCTGGTAAAACTGCAGACGGTGTGAGATAAAATTAATACCAGGAAGTAATGCTGCGTGAAGTTGAGCTTCAGCAGCTAGCAGTGGGCCGTGTTCACTTACGTCTGGACGGCTGGTTAGATTCGCCCAGGGCTTTCCTTTCTCCGCTGGCTTTCTTGTCGGCCGCTACCTTGCCTCCTCCGCCGGAGTTGTTGCTATTTTTCTTGCCTTTCTTCACCACCTCCCATTTTCCGACCGAGCCGTTATTTGAAGCCATGTCTCCGGGTCCAGATGGGCTGTTATTAGTTCGGGTACCGTGACTTCCTGCCTCCTTCCTCCCTTCTGCTGAATGAACGAGAGGACGTTGCGTAAACTGCTCTGAGCGTTTAACCGTCCGCGTGCCACGTCTCTATGTCGGCATGACGTCAGAGTGATGTGTTTGGACCGTTAACTTTCGTGTTCGTAGCCGAACGGAACAAGTTTAAACACGGAATTTATTAAACGCGTCTTCAAGACGGAATCATAGACGACCCCGATTCATTTTAAACACAACTAAATACAACAATAATACGAGTTCGGTTTTAAAAAAATAAAATACATTTTAAAAAATCTACAATTTATTGTAAAATAAACAGCAACTGCTTTTTGATAACTGTTTTTAAATTTTCAAAAAAATTAAAAAGAATTAGCGCAAAACTTACATTTCAATACTTTTTAACTTAATACCAAAATTAATATCCTTGGGGTTATCTCTTATCTATTTGGTTATGCCATACTATATTAATTATTATTGAGCCATTTTAGATTCTATAGAGTACAGTGGTCCTCTTTTAATCCTGCCCGAGAGCTCCAACTCCAACATCCTTTGTCCACAATTTCCACTCTCCCACCTATGTACCTTTTCTTTTTCCGGTCACAATCTCTACCACACCTCTTTCATACCTCTCACCCATACAACTTACCATTTTGTTATCTTACCTTATTTTAGTAGTCAGACAATATTAGGCATTTAATGTCATTTCATTAAAAACGTATCTTGCCCCAGTAAATCAATGCTTTCCTCTCGCATGCTTAGTAGCGCTGCCGCTTATAGAGAAACACTGTGGGAAGCTGATACCATCCCCTTCGATAGCTCAGTTGGTAGAGCGGAGGACTGTAGAGGAGTGCGATAGACATCCTTAGGTCGCTGGTTCAAATCCGGCTCGAAGGAGGTGACACTTTTTTTTCTTCTTCTTTCACGGTGTTCAAGCGCAACGATCGAATACAGATTACATGGTAGATACGGTTCATCAGCCGAACCAGCACCATTGCCAGCAAGCCAACAGGCTCTGTTGGCTATAGCCCAACTCGATTACATAGATATACTTTATCAGGTTGCGAGGCAGCGCACATAAGGGGGATTAGCTCAAATGGTAGAGCGCTCGCTTAGCATGCGAGAGGTAGCGGGATCGATGCCCGCATCCTCCAAAGTTTTGTGTCTCGTCGGTTGGCGTGAGTTTGTTTTAACTCTCAAGTTGCAAAATGCAACCAACCAGACCAATTAGAAAATATGGTTATTTTAAAAATTGGTAATTTTTGGGGGGGAGCTGAGACACAAAACATAAAGAAGATGCCAATGTCACATTTACATTTTCACGAAAGTTTTTGCGACGAATTTCACTGAAATCAATTCGTTCGACACTTCAAACTTAGGCAGTCTTTGTATAAGCTATTATAGGTCCCTGCTGTCAACACGTTATCACCTTCAAAGCCTAACATTTTAAGCTAGGTGACAAATCGTCGATATCTTACGCTTCCGGGGACCCAACATCAGCAAACAAGAGAACCGTTTGGAATGAATATACGCATGTACACTCGTTTTACTTACATCTCTTTGGTAAACACTATATAACATGCTGGTTAATGTTAGGGATAAGATTATGGTTAGGGTTTGGGATACCGGTAGGACTGGAGTACATGGCTGGAACATGTATTACCTCGGGAGCGTTATTGTACTGGATTTCATTGATAACCCGGCGCGTAGCATAAGAACGCGGAAGCTCACCTGTCGCGCTCCTCCGGAACATCGCAGGACTTGACAAATCGTCAGCATATCACGGGTTGGTACTGAGAACGGGCTCCTTCTGAAGCGTGGGGGGATTAGCTCAAATGGTAGAGCGCTCGCTTAGCATGCGAGAGGTAGCGGGATCGATGCCCGCATCCTCCAAACTTTTTTCTGATGAGTTAAAATATTTTAAATAGAGCATTTTAAATATCCATGTGATTTAAAACTGTTTATTGTTTATGGAGAGTAATACATTTTAAGAGTACCGGGTAAATCTGTAAAGCAAACAGGAACTGATTGATTAATGATTATTTCTTTATGGCAGTGTATATTAATGAAATATGAAGTTGATATAAACAGAACTTTAAATAAATCACCCTAATTAGTAGAATGAAGAAACGACCTGAAATAGAGAATAAACTTATTTGAATGTTTATGACTCCCCGATAGCCGTAGATGTGTCTGTGCTGCCGCCTGGAGGCACAAGAGAGAAGATACATCTGCAGCTTCAACGTTTTCTTTAACACTAATAACTATGGCAGAGCACTGAATGTATAGAAGGTGGAAAGAGAGGCATTACTATGAGATAACTGTGAGGTAGATTATTATCAATTGGTAAAAAGTGCAAATGTAATCAAGCGCACATGAAAAATTAACAGGTTTTAGAGCTTTTTGTATTAAACTGTGTAAAAAGTTTACTTGCATTGACTTGATATTCTGTGCATGGCGTTTACAATGATTAAAAAGTTCATGTGAGAGACAAAACAGAAGACAAAGAAGTCCAGACGCTTTTTCTTTCCAAGCTCCTTAGACTACAATGACCTGGATGACTGAGAATCTTCACAGACAACAAGACAAGACGATGCAACACTAGACAGAACAGGACAATACAGAGACAAGACAGTGCAATGGAAATGTGCAAAATACTAAGAATAATACTAAATACTAAAAAATTGTGCACCGAGGAAGCTATGTGAGAATGCTCTTTCTGGACTTCAGCTCAGCATTCAATCATATCATCCCGGAGATCCTGGTCCAGAAACTGTCTCACCTGGGACTCTCCACCCCCATCTGCCTCTGGATCAAGGACTTCCTGACAAATAGACCACAGTCTGTCAGACTCGGCCCCCACCGGTCCAGCACCATCACACTCAGCACCGGGTCTCCACAAGGATGTGTTTTGAGTCCCCTCCTGTTTACGCTCTACACATCCGACTGCTCCCCTACCCATCTCTCAAACACCATCATAAAGTTCGCGGATGACACCACAGTGGTTGGACTCATCTCAAGGGGGGATGAGTCGGACTACAGAGATGAGGTCAACAGACTGACTGAGTGGTGTTCAGTTAACAACCTCCAACTGAACACCACGAAAACTAAAGAACTTATCTTGGACTTCAGGAAGGGCAGAGCAGACCCGGCCCCACTTTACATTCACGGGAGCTGTGTGGAGAGGGTACACTCCATGAGGTTTCTGGGCGTGCAGATATCTGATGACCTCTCCTGGACTGCAAATACCACGGCGGTGGTAAAAAAGGCCCAGCAGCGTCTCCACTTTCTAAGAGTGCTCAGGAGGAACAACCTGGAGGAGAGGCTGCTGGTGACATTTTACAGAGCCACCATAGAGAGCATCCTAACGTACGGCATAACAACATGGTATGCAGGGTGCTCAGCTGCGGACAGGAAAGTACTGCAGAGGGTCATCAACACAGCCCAGAAGATCACTGGCTGCTCTCTGCCCAGCCTGGAGGTCACTGCAAACTCTCGGTACCTCAGCAGAGCTGGCAATATCATCAATGACTACTCTCACCCCAGCAACCAACTGTTTGAACTATTACAGTCAGGCCGACGGTACAGGTCACATAAAACCAGGACAAACAGATTCAGGGATAGCTTCTTTCCCAGAGCTATCACCGTAGTAAATAAGCACAAAAACAATTGAACCTATTCCATACCGTCACTGTCATTATATTATGCTGCTATTCATACTGTCATTATATTAATGCTGCTATCCTGTATATATTGTACTTACTATTGTTTGAGTACTTACGATTGTTTTTTTGTACTTTTTATATTTTACATTTATATTTATTATTGAAACTTGCACCAAGGGAGTGGCACTCCAATTTCGTTGTACTCTGTACAATGACAATAAAGGCTATTCTATTCTATTCTATTCTATTCTATTCTATTCTATTCTATTCTATTCTAAAAGACACTTGGTGTCTGAAGCTGTGCGTGTGTGGAGGAGCAATCCCAGTTCAAGGTCCCCTATGTGTCTAGACTCAGCACTATACGGATGGACTCTCTAGTTTGATATTTATTAAAACAATGGAGGAGTGAACCAGTCACAATTAAACAAAGACTAATCCTAAACTAGATTTACTGCCTGCTTCTTTTGTTTTTCTTTTTAACTGCCTGGCTCTTTACTATCTCTTAAATCCCTGTGACTAGCTACCCCTACCAGACCTTACTGTTACTGGGCTTTCATTAGTCTGTCACAACACTCAGGAATGTATCCTTCACAGAAAAAAGCAACGTAATCTTTAGCCATCACCAATGGGCGATTGATATAGTCTGACAAATAATAACAAATGTGTCTTGATATTGTTTGAGTGGCACACGTCATTGCATTGTGATCGTGCTACAGTACGAGACACAGGGGGATTAGCTCAAATGGTAGAGCACTCGCTTAGCATGCGAGAGGTAGCGGGATCGATGCCCGCATCCTCCAAAAGGCCGTAGCTTTATCATCAACACAAAAACATTTCCTTTCCACAATAAACAAATGTTCAACTGTGTTCCGTTACCCCTGGTTAAGTAAGGTTACACTGGAAGGTTGACACCAGGCGACTGTGGAATGGACTGTGCTGCATCACTGACTACAAGAAAGACAACACAGTCAGCCCACTGCATCTCTTGCAGACGAGCTTAACAACTTTGACGCAGACAACAGAGAGCAGATCCTCTACCCTCAGGAGGACAGTGAGGCTGCAACTTTAACTCTCAAAACAGAAGCTGTGAGATGGATCTTTAAAAAGGTCAATCCTCACAAAGCTCCAGGACCGGACGGCATCCCAGGCCGGCTACTCAGAGTGTGTGCAGACGAGCTGGCAGAGGTGTTCACCAACATCTTCAACCTCTCCCTGAGGCAGTCAGTGGTCCCCACGTCCCTCAAAGCATCCACCATCATTCCCGTTCCCAAAAAATCAGTGGTCTCCTGTCTGAATGACTACCGTCCTGTTGCACTGACATCCGTCATCATGAAGTGCCTAGAGCGACTGGTCAAAGGTCACATCTGCTCCTCCCTCCCTGAAACACTGGACCCTCTTCAGTTTGCCTATCGGACAAACAGAGCCACAGAGGATGCCATCGCCCTGGCAACGCACACCACCCTCACTCACCTGGAAAAAGGGAATACATATGCAAGGATGCTCTTCATCGACTACAGCTCGGCATTTAACACCATCATCCCCTCAAAACTTGCCACGAAGCTCGTCAACCTTGGGCTGGAAACACCAACCTGCAGATGGATTCTAAACTTCCTCACAAACAAGCCCCAAGTGGTGAGAGTTGGTAAGCACACCTCCTCACCACTCATCCTAAACACAGGTACGCCACAGGGTTGTGTGCTTAGCCCCCTCCTATATTCCCTGTTCACACACGACTGTGTTGCTAAACACGAGTCCAACATCATCATCAAGTTTGCGGATGACACAACCATCATAGGCCTCATCACAGACAACGACGAGACGGCCTATAGAGAGGAGGTGATGACACTGCACGAGTGGTGTCTGGAAAATAACCTGATAGTGGACTACCGAAAACGACCAGTCAGAGAACACCAGCCCATCCACATCAACGGTGTCAAGGTCGAAAGGGTCAGCAGCTTCAAGTTCCTTGGAGTCAACATCACCGAGTACTTCTCCTGGACCCAACATCGCCTCAAATGTTGGGTGTGCGATCGAGAGCTTGCTGACGAGCTGCATTACAGTTTGGTACGGAAGCTGCTCTACCAGCAGCCGTAAATCACTACAGAGGGTGGTGAAGGCAGCAGAGCACATCACTGGCATGAGGCTTCCTGCCATTCAGGACATTTATCTCCAGCGATGCCTCCGTAAAGCACACAGCATCATCAAGGACCACAGCCACCCAGCACATCAGCTGTTCTCCTTGTTACCATCTGGCAGACGTTACAGGAGCCTGTCTGCTCGGACTACAAGACTTAAAAACAGTTTTTACCACCAAGCCATACGACACCTCAACCACAACACTTAAACACACACAACACAGCACTCAGAAGCTACCCTGCAGCTTCACAAGTACTCTGTTAATCTGCACTGGTCACTCCACTTTATTGTTATTGATATTTATATTTAAAAGTGCAACACTGTAATTTTCTGCTGCTCATTCCTCCCGTCATATTTCTTTTCAAGATTTTCTTATTTAATCACTAGTGTACATATATTTATAGATACATATATATTTAGTCATCTTTTCTCTTTTACCATGTCTCTCTAATATTTTGCTCCTTACTATTTTCCTATTCTTTTTTTTTTATTATTTTATTTTACTTTATTTTATTTTCTTCTACTGTATCATGCTGCTGAGTGACTGCTGCTCGTCAAACACATTTTATTGCAATGTTGACCCTGTGCTAACTTGCATATGACAAATAAAACTGAAAACTGAAGGAAATGCTATCCCAGTTCAAGGTCCACATGCAATTTGTTTAGACTCAGCACTGTGCTTGTACTCCCTATATTGACATTTATCACCATAAAACAATGGAGGAGTGAAATGGTCACTATTAAACAAAGACTTACCCTAAACTAGATTTACTGCCTGCTTCTTTTGTTTTTCTTTTTAACTGCCTGTGTCTCTTCAGAAATTAGCACAGTGTTAGTACATCACCTGCTGAACTTTCCACTTCCATTGATGTCAATTTGCATTAGCCCTTAAATGCTGTTGGTACCTACTGTGTTATGGGCCACAATAAAGACTAAATGAAAAGAGTTACACCTTGGTTGGAAGGAGTCTGAGCTTCTAAAAGTGGGGAATTAGAATCTCTAAACAACAAATCAGAAAAGTTTGATTTTGCAGATTGAAAAGATTGATCCAATCACTCTGAAAAGACTTTCTAACAGGTCCTCTCCCTTTAACGTCTCACAAAAACTGAAAAACATCCCTGATCATCCTAAAATAATATCAGAAAGATGGCAACTTCTTCTTCAGCAGTGACATGTGTAACTTGCAATCAGAGGGGGATTTGCTCAAATGGATTAGTGATCACTGTGAGACCTTGGGTCACCCTGTTTACATGCTTAACTTAATAACTAGAGGTGCAGTACTCTAATACAAGTCTACTTTAGTGACCTTTAACTGATCACACATGCTGTGGCGTTGTAGAGCTGCAGATGCGCAAAGCTGAGAACGGACACACGTGGGCTTTCCTTATGGAAATTATACTGGGATAGTTCCTCCTTTCAGTACGCCACAGTCAGTTGTTTCCTTTGGCGTTTTAAGACGAGAGTAGCATTCATGTGATCAAACACCCGCATCCGTGGGGGATTAGTCCCAAACAATGGAGGAGTGAAACAGTCACTATTAAACAAAGACTTATCCTACACTAGGATGTATCCTACATGATGAGTCAAGGAGGCCATTTACGTGAAAAGGGAAAGACCATCTCTGAATCGAGGAAGGGGCCTAAGGGTACATCTTTCGCCATCTTACAATGCTGTGATTGTAGCCATTCCCCAACTCTCTGTGAATGGTACTCATGGACGTTGATCAGTGGTTGTTGATCAATGGTCATGAGAATTTGCATAATTATGATTAAGGAACTGACCTCCCAGCCCATTGTTCCTTCAGTGGGCTGGTTTCAGTCATTATGCAAATGTACTGTTTATAAGATTTGGGGAAACCTGCAGTCAGCTGAGACTGAAGAAGTCACTTGGATGAGTGACGAAACATTTCTCCCACAAAACACTACATCCAGATGAACAGAATCAACCTTTGGAGATTTACTTTCCTGGATGATTAAGGATATCCCACACTAGATTTACTGCACAAATCAATGTCCTTTACAATATTTGAAAAGTTCATGTGACCAGGTACCCCTACTAGAACCTAAATGTCATGAAACTACTTTTGGAAAGAGGAGCAATCCCAGTTCTAGGTTCATAAGCAAAGCCCTGGTGTGTCTGTACTCAGGACTGCATATGTGCAGCTCTGAAACACCACAGATCATGGGACATGTTTAAGCTGCACCCAGTGGGGGATTAGCTCAAATGGTAGAGCGCTTGCTTCGCATGCGAGAGGTAGTGGGATCGATGCCCGCATCCTCCAAATGGGTGTTTCACTTTAAACCTCATCCTGAAAACATTTAATTTGCCGAGTGAACAAATCTCTTAATTCCCTGTGACTAGCTACCCCTACCAGACCTTACTGTTACTGGGCTTTCATTAGTCTGTCACGACACTCAGGAATGTATCCTTCACAGAAAAAAGCAACGTAATCTTTAGCCATCACCAATGGGCGATTGATATAGTCTGACAAATAATAACAAATGTGTCTTGACATTGTTTGAGTGGCACACGTCATTGCATTGTGATCTTGCTACAGTACAAGACACAGGGGGATTAGCTCAAATGGTAGAGCGCTCGCTTAGCATGCGAGAGGTAGCGGGATCGATGCCCGCATCCTCCAAAAGGCCGTAGCTTTATCATCAACACAAAAACATTTCCTTTCCACAATAAACAAATGTTCAACTGTGTTCCGTTACCCCTGGTTAAGTAAGGTTACACTGGAAGGTTGACACCAGGCGACTGTGGAATGGACTGTGCTGCATCACTGACTACAAGAAAGACAACACAGTCAGCCCACTGCATCTCTTGCAGACGAGGCAACTTAACAAAAAACAAATAAATGCCCATTTCAATTATTTATTTTTACCAGTGAAACCAATATAACATCTCCACATTCACAAATATACATTTCTGACATTCAAAAACAAAACAAAAACAAATCAGTGACCAGTATAGCCACCTTTCTTTGCAAGGACACTCAAAAGCCTGCCATCCATGGATTCTGTCAGTGTTTTGATCTGTTCACCATCAACATTGCGTGCAGCAGCAACCACAGCCTCCCAGACACTGTTCAGAGAGGTGTACTGTTTTCCCTCCTTGTAAATCTCACATTTGATGATGGACCACAGGTTCTCAATGGGGTTCAGATCAGGTGAACGAGGTGGCCATGTCATTAGTTTTTCTTCTTTTATACCCTTTCTTGCCAGCCACGCTGTGGAGTACTTGGACGCGTGTGATGGAGCATTGTCCTGCATGAAAATCATGTTTTTCTTGAAGGATGCAGACTTCTTCCTGTACCACTGCTTGAAGAAGGTGTCTTCCAGAAACTGGCAGTAGGACTGGGAGTTGAGCTTGACTCCATCCTCAACCCGAAAAGGCCCCACAAGCTCATCTTTGATGATACCAGCCCAAACCAGTACTCCACCTCCACCTTGCTGGCGTCTGAGTCGGACTGGAGCTCTCTGCCCTTTACCAATCCAGCCACGGGCCCATCCATCTGGCCCATCAAGACTCACTCTCATTTCATCAGTCCATAAAACCGTAGAAAAACCAGTCTTGAGATATTTCTTGGTCCAGTATTGACGTTTCAGCTTGTGTGTCTTGTTCAGTGGTGGTCGTCTTTCAGCCTTTCTTACCTTGGCCATGTCTCTGAGTATTGCACACCTTGTGCTTTTGGGCACTCCAGTGATGTTGCAGCTCTGAAATATGGCCAAACTGGTGGCAAGTGGCATCTTGGCAGCTGCACGCTTGACTTTTCTCAGTTCATGGGCAGTTATTTTGCGCCTTGGTTTTTCCACACGCTTCTTGCGACCCTGTTGACTATTTTGAATGAAACGCTTGATTGTTCGATGATCACGCTTCAGAAGCTTTGCAATTTTGAGACTGCTGCATCCCTCTGCAAGATATCTCACTATTTTTGACTTTTCTGAGCCTGTCAAGTCCTTCTTTTGACCCATTTTGCCAAAGGAAAGGACGTTGCCTAATAATTATGCACACCTGATATAGGGTGTTGATGTCACTAGACCACACCCCTTCTCATTACAGAGATGCACATCACCTAATATGCTTAATTGGTAGTAGGCTTTCGAGCCTACACAGCTTGGAGTAAGACAGCATGCATGAAGAGGATGATGTGGACAAAATACTCATTTGCCTAATAATTCTGCACTCCCTGTATTTGATACTCTACAACCCAGCCAGAATTCTGGCACGTAAATTACAGTCAATTACAGATAGTCCTAATCTGAAATTGTTATGTTTATAAAGTCCACATGCTTACAGAATCAGATTCTTCCACTCGTCCATTCTCTACTCGACCCACTGTGTTGGGAGGAAGAAAAATGACCTAAAGAACACCATCCCCAGAATCAAGCATGGATGTGGCTGTTTTTTCTGCTAAAGGTATAGGATAACTTAATCAAAGTGAGGGACCAGTGAGAAGCTCCTTCTCTCAACCAGAACGCTAAAGATAGGTCATGAATGGGTTCATTTCTTTGTGAGTAAGCACATTTACAAATTCAGCAGGGAATAAAATAATTATTTACCCCCACTGTAAGGTGCTCCTCCAAAAACTTTCTTGTGATTGCTTTTCTTGCTTGCCCGCAGTTTGCATGGGTGATGTTGACTTGTCTGCAAACTTCTCACCAAGCAGTAGTGCAACTGTAAAAGAACCAACTGCCTTCAAAGTAAAATTGTTGCCTTTTGAACACTCCCAGATACATACGAGATAGAAACATGGGTGATATGTTTGAAATGTTTGCTAGAGTGGTGAGGTAGAAATTTCCCTTTGAAAGCAAACATTCTCCATCTCGGATTTGAGTTGCACTTTTCCAATTTAGTAGTTAGCTAATGTTTGCAGACAAGTCTGCATCTTCCATAGCAATCTGCTAGTAACCAAAGCAATCACAAGGTTTTTGATGCAGTGCCCTCTTTGTGACTGATTTCCCTTAGCCATGGCAAGCAGCCGCCAGCAATCAGTCCTGTAATACACATTTTTCCCTACTCTCAGAAAAATTATGGTTCTGAAATGGTTCTTCAGATGTCTGGTTCTTTAAAGAACCATTGTTTGAAAGGTTCTTTGTGGCACCAAATAAGGTTCTTCTATGGCATCAGTCTAAAGAACTTCTTTTGGTTCCAGTTGGCACCTTTATTTTTCTGAGTGTAGTGGCCAGAGGTTGCAAGGGTCTTTTGGCCTGTGTGATTAAAGCCTAACCAAACCAAAACCATTTAGTTGGACCTCTCGAACATCTCTTCCTGGGCAGTTTCCCATAATGATATTTTACACAGGGAAAGACCCAAATTCAGGAAAAATGCAGAGTAGAGATAAAGACACACAGTCTGAATCTTTAATCCAGAAACAGGCAGTGAGGCAAACCGTCCAGTAGCAGCAGGCAAAGACAGACAAAGACTGTGAAGCAGTTCAAAGCATTATACACAAAAGGATCAGTAGGCAACAAAAGCTGGAAAACAGTGAGTTATACTAGAAAAATGAGGAACATGCCTTGAAAGTTTGACTGGGAAAAGCACAAGACAACTCCTCTGGCCATTGAGGAGTAAAAAAGCGGTTAAAAAAGGAGGTATATTCACTTAGGAGACTAATGGGAGACAGGTGTGGCAGACTAAACACAGGTAACACTAATGAGATAAACAAAGCTGTTATTTCCCCATCACATTCAGCATGTTTAATTTATAGAATCTGTAAATACCTGTTATAGTAATACTGTCAAACAACAGACTCCAAGCAAACGCAGTTCACTGGACCTATATCCAGTCTAAAAGAATCCAGATGTGACAATCCACATAACAGTTTCACCATGTATCTCATCATAAAATTGGCTTCTTTCACTTGTTTTACTGATTTAGTCGTGGCAAATAGCCTCATAAAGTTTAAGTGCCTCAGCAGTCCCCGATGTTGTCTCATTTATCTCGATTAACAGAAACATTACATTTGTGGTTTCCTATTTTAAAGAAACTTCACGACATTTAGAAGTTAATGTGCGCTTTATTGTGACATAATTATTTTGTAATTTCAGCGCTGAATGTGTTGCATGTCTCCATCTGTTTTTCATTTATCACAGCAGAGTTTCGCTGTCCATAGCCTGAGGTGTCTTTTTGTCCTCTCGGAGCACGCTGCATGACTGTTTCACACTTTCGTGTATCACAATTTTGAATCATTGGGATTTTTTGAAGTTGCAATTCATACCAAGTTAAATTGCATACCTAAGTCCGAGGAAAGCCACTGTTGTCACACCACTGAGCTGCCAACATTTTCACCATAAGGACATTGTAGAAGTGTTGTTTGGTGTAATATAAAAAAAGAGAAATTAATGTGGACAAATTTCATTTCAGCTCATCGTCACACAGAGCACTGTGGTGTCCTTTAACACCCAGCACACACAGGTGCAGCAAGCTATTTTTATTCCCTATATTTTTGTAAATTACACCATTGCTAGTCTACCAACAGCCTAAATTAATTGATTTTGGTTCAGATAAAGGCGCCTACACGCTTTGGGATTTTTGCATTGTTTTCTGCAAGAAACACAGTGTGAAATTGATCTAATGAACTTGTGTAGGACATCAATTTCGATGCCTGTAGACTATACAGTGACAGTATGTGCTGAACTGGGGCAAAGGTACATCACTGTTCAATGCTACGACCTCCGAGCTGGGTCATAATAACAGTTGGGGGACACATACAAACAAGGCTTCAGCTGTTGAAACCTCTTTATTGTTGAAATCACAAATATTTTGTATTTCCACCCTTGAGGATATTTGAAAGTGCATGGGATTTTTCCCAACCAGTCTACATGTGTTTTGTGGACTTTGACCACATCTCTTGGGGTGTCCTGTTTGGGAGTGGAATATCAGTCCCATTGTTACGAGGGAATAAATCTCAGTATAACTGTAGTTAGAGCTCTGTTTGAATTGCTGGGAATAAGTCAGACTCTTTCCTGTTGGGCTTTGGACTCCTCTAGAGCTGCCTTTTGTCACTGTTTCTGTTCATAATTTTTATGGACAGATATTTTAGGTGCAGCCAAGTAGTGGGGTGTGTCAGGTTTGATGGGGTCATAGTCATGTCTCTGTATCTTGCAGATGTTGTAGTCCGCCTAGCTTCATTGAGTAAAGACCTTCAGCTTACATCGGGAAGGTTTCGAGTAGGGCTGGGCAATATGACCCAAAATTCATATCTCGATATTTTTTAGCTGGATGGCGATATAAGATATATATCTCGATATTTTTTAAAGCCATAAAGTAAGAACAAAAAGAGAGTTCTTAGTCAAAGCTGTGTCCCAGATGTCACACAGGCACTTTTATTAACATACAGCATAGATGTGCATGAAAAAAACTACTCAAAAATAAATTATGAGTATTTATTAAATAATAATGCTCCATAAATAAACGAAAAATATGTTGTTGTTGTCCATAACAAAAAGCTCACAATTGTGCAGTCAAAATGTAAACTAAAAGACGCTGAGCATAATAACATAGACCGATTTCACAGCTGCTCTGTTCCCAACTTCTACTGCGTGACTGACAGCCTGGAGTTTGAAATCCGCTTCAGGTGCCATTTATGGTCCTTATACACACACAATATGGTAATATTACGTTGAAGCACAGTGCGTATTACTACGCGAGGCTCCTCGGACAATCCATCAAGCGGTGCAGCTCCGTAGCTTACCAAAGTCGTACTAAAACATTTTTTTGACAGATTGATGAGCGCCGTGTTCCACATAAAATCGGTTCGCGATCATCAAGCAAAACCAGAATTCATACATAAGGTGCGCTGTCAACTTTTGAGAAAATGAAAGGATTTTAGGCTGTGCATCCCCTGTGGGCTGCATGGCGTTAGCGTGGTTAGCTCGTTAGCATGGTTAGCTCGTTAACACGTTGACGCTGTCCAGCCCCACGCACGGAGCGATGTGCAGTAACTCGTTAACGGAGATTTGCCGTGTTCATATTGTCGCTGCCTGCAGGTGAAGCTATGGGGGAGGAGGGGGAGTTGTGTTCAGTGAAAGAGAGGCGAGGCCGAGTAATGTTGCGTAGAGACAAAAGTGGACGAAAGAGAGGCAAACTTATGGCTCCACAACTAATTATAACGTATATATCGATATGAAGGATATGGTCACATCTTATATCTCGTATAAAAATATATCGATATTTTTAAAAAACTCGATATATCGCCCAGCCCTAGTTTCGAGGTTTGTATTGAGTTTCTGGGCAGATAGAGAGACTGACAGGCCTGTTGTCATGTAGATGCTGTACTGGTCTGTTGTGGTCAAAAGAGGCAGCAGCGTGTTAAAGCAAAGGTCTCAATGAACTTGTGGGTAGTAATCAAAAATTTGAGGTACAGCAGAAAAGAGCTTCCTTTAACAGATGCCTGGGCTCAGTTTTAGAGGTTTTAGGGCTTGGTCATTTTCATATTCAGGGTGCTCCTTCACATCAAAGGGAGCCAGTTGAGATGATTCAGACATGTGAACACGACACTTACTACATGCCTCCTAGGTGTTTCTAAGATATTCATCTGGGTGGAGAGCCCAGTGCAGATTCAGGGCACGCTAGAGAGATTATGTCTCTTGCCTAGTTTGGTTTCCTCCTGAAAGAGCTCGAGGATATGCCTGGGGAGAGGGAGGTCTCGGCATCTCTGGTTAGACTGGTGCCTCTTGTGAGCTTGATAAAAAGCGGAAAGTGAATGTATAGAAGTTTTATTTCTACATTCTCCCTTTGTGGTTATTTGTTTGTTTTTTCTACCTCTTCATGGCAGTATCTCGGTGAGCAGCTCTTAAAAGAACTACACCTCTGACAGAATATCTTAAATATTTGGAAAAAGTTAACAGAATGACAAAAAATACGACTCAACACACAGTTACATATGGTAAGAATTGCTCAAAAGATTGATTAAATAGTAATGTAACTAAAATAAAGGCTCTCAAAGGGTAAATTCTGGAACAAAACACATCAAAATGCAATGTAAAAAAAAACTAAATATATATCAATAAAGTGGCACTATAAAGAAAAGTTGTTTAATAAATTCAAAAAGCAGAATAAATAAAATTACTTACTAAATGTAGTTAAAAAACAACAAGCACAGTGAATGTTAGATGGCAATAAAGTGGCTTAGTATAACAGCCTTCTGGAGCTCTGTGTCCATGCTTAGATCAATCATGAGCAGGTCTGGTAGTACAACATCCTGTCTGCGTCACAGCTGGAGTTCATGTCTGCAACCATGTAATTTACTGGTTTTCGCTTTCACATTGGGCTCATTTATAGATATAGAACTGCTTTGTTCAATCAGGACATGGTCAAACTTTAAATTCCTTGTTTCAGTAGCGTGTTTATCTCTTTTCCTTTTTCTTTAAAGGGAAAAAAAACATAGAATCTGTGAATAGTGGCTTTTTTAAAACCAGGAAACAACTTAGTTATTAATACTGCTATGGTGCCCTGTGCTCATTACATCCTGTTTTTCAACTTCTGCCCTGAAGAGCTTCTTAGCCACATTGCCCTTAGTCAGTGTTGCTTTAATGCGGTCTTACTGCTGACATCAATTATAACTTCATACAGCCTTCGTTGAGTGTTTGATGTGGGTTCTCTGTAATTTCACAGAGTGAAGATGGTGCAGACCAGGACAGTCCAGAGGAGGGGACACCGGCGAGCCCCCGCAACAAGCGCAGAGTGGGTCGTCCCAGCAGGAAACGCAAACAGCTGCTTCCTGTGAGTACTGTACTTAAAGCCTGATGGTGTTTTGTGCTTTAAACTGCAGAAGAATGATTGATTATCTGTTCACCTATTAAAAAAACTCCCCTCTCTAATCTGCAGAGGTTTGTTAAACATGCATGCACTACTTTCCTTCTTATTCATTCATACCTGCGAGCTTCCGTGCATCAGCTGTAGTCAAATCATATCATACAGAAACACACTGATCTGGAGGCGCATTTACTGCATTAAGTGTCACATTTGAGTGTGTCTGACATAGTAGCTTGTGTGGGTTGCTTTTTTCTGCTTCAGTGTGTTACAGAGAGAGACTTCTTTCTTAATCAGCATCTTTGAAAGGGGGAGTCCCCTACACATTGACTGTTTGCAAATGTAGTCATCGCAGTCCTCCACATGTAATGGCAGTTTAATACACTCATCAATTTCTGGTCAGCATGGCTCCAGCCCCCACATTTTCCATATACCACTTAAAGTCTGGCTGGAACAGAAGTTAGATAATCTCTAGCATCAGTTGAAGTCATAAAAATATGACTTTAGGTTGGTGGATTGCTCAGAAGTGGGCATGACTTGAATGTAAGAAGCACAAACTGACTGATACTGAGCTGTAGAAAAAAGAAGTAGGAGGAGGATAAAGGACTCAACAGTTGTGAGCAAAGTTTTTGCCACCTAAAATCCAAACGCACTCCTCCACCTATGATATCTTTCCCAGCCTCTGCCAAATGCAAGCCAACAGTTATCACTAAGGTTAGTTTAATGTCCCAAATCATATTTTATTGGATCATTGTAAGATGAGTGCTCACATTTTGCAAGAAAAAAAGCCCCAGACAAGAGGAATACTGAGTGAACTACTCAGAAGGAAAGAGAGTGTGTGTGTGTGTGTGTGTGTGTGTGTGTGTGTGTGTGTGTGTGTGTGTGTGTGTGTGTGTGTGTGCTGATATCCTTGCACGGACCAAAAACCTTTGTTGTGAGGTCATTTAGGCAGGTCCTCACATTTTATAAGGCAATAGGTGGGTTAGGATTTGGTTTCAGCGCACAAAGGGTTGTAGTTATGGTTCATTGTGATGGTTGAAGATTAGGATAGATTAGATTGTCAGTTAGTGCCCTCATAAATATAGAAAAACCAACGTGTGTATATGTTTGTGGATATGCATGTGTGCAGGAGAGCAGGTCTGATCATGCTTTGATGTCTGAGCCCTGACAAAGCGAGCAGGATGAATGTGGGTCCTGTCAGACACAGGCACACAGTCACACACTCACACACAAATGTATTTCCATAATCTCTGTGGGGTTTACTTATTGACACTGAGCATTCCCTTAACCTAACACTAACGATCACAAGTGAATATTTAAGCTTAACTTTAATTACTTTAAACAGGAGGAAAAAAAATCTGATTACTCAACCAGTCTGAAAGTAAGAAAACAGACATAACTGACAAATCATCAAATCATATTTTAAATGTCCCTGAACTGTGAGGCATTTTGTACAGCGTGTATGGAGCAACCCAATTCCTACATCACTACTGCCTCAAAACTTGTTAGTTTCCATCTCACTACATCTTCTAGTAGCGGGTGGTGTTGCAATATCTTAGTAACACCAGTGAAGTTCTTTAACCGACTACCCTACAAATACACAATGTAATGACTGAGTTGCAACATTACAAACTGGCGATGTTGCCAACTTTGCTTTGTGGCTGAAAAACAAGCAGACAGCACAGAAACTTTTCTACAATGTGTAACCTAATTCTAGATGTTATTATTGTATTACCCTAATTAAATATTTCTACAATGTGTAACGCTACTGCAGTGCTGTACTACATACATATTCAGGATGTCTTTTCCTTCTGTGGCTTCTCTTAATAACTTCAGCAATCAAGCTAAGTGGTTATATAAAGGTGGTTATCAATTCATAAATCAGCCCAGGTATTCCTAATCTTGGCTTGCATGTACAGATCTAGTAACTGTAGAACAATTTTACAAAGGAAGATAAAAGTATAACATTAGAAAAATACAGATGTTAAATATGTAATTCAGAATGAAACCAACAAACAAAGCTTCTGCACACAAATCAGCTGTGTGTGTCTGAGAGGAAAAATATAGTACTAAAAGTACTATATGCATGTGTGTGTGTCTGTAAGTGTGTGAGAGTATGTGTGCTCTGTGCACTTTAGTTAGTAAGACTGGAAAAGTGCTCTATAAATAAAGTTTATTGAAACGAGAAAAGAAAGTCAACAGACATGCCTACTCTGTATCAAAGTTAACAGACTGATTTGGATTACAGCCTTTTTGATATATAATTTACAACTGCATGTTCAATTAAGTTGTATATGTATGTGTGTGTGTGTGTGTGTGTGTGTGTGTGTGTGTGTGTGTGTGTGTGTGTGTGTGTGTGTGTGTGTGGTTGTTTGTGAGGCAGTTTTAGCGTTGTTCTTTCAGTTGCAGTGGTCTAAGAACAAGTGAAAGAAGCTGAAAGAATAACAAATACAAATACAAACATCAAACCACTTACCTACATTTTATATAAGACGGCAAGTAAAAGGCTTAAGTGCCCTGTTTTCACTTATAAAACAAGTTTAACCTTCTTTGCAGCCAACAGGAAAATATAGCAAGGAATAAAGTTGCTTATAAGAATTGCTGTCTCGTATTAATTTTTGTCAGAGAAAGTCAAAACTGTAAACTACCTCAAAAAGACCCCTCTTCTAACTGTGCACTTAGGACCACAGGCTTTTCCACCAATGGTAACGCCTTTTTCCACAGAACTGACTGGTCATTAAGCTGGTTTTGTACTTGCTGCTGTCTTATCTCGTGCATAACCTACTGTAGGTGTGCAGCATAAGTTGGCATGGGAATGTAGCCCCTATAAGAATTCATCTAAAAACTCGTGATTAAACTTGAAGTTATCTATTGGAGCCAACTCATCCTCTGGGCTTTACTTTTTTCTGTTAGTAATGTGAAACGTAAGCAGACATAGGAGAGCTTTTATGTATAGAAGGGGTGGGCAACTCCAGGCCTCAAGAGCCGGTGTCCTGCAGGTTTAAATATCACCCTGGGTCAACACACCTGAATCAAATGATTAGTTCATTACCAGGCCTCTGGAGAACTTCAAGAAATGTTGAGGAGGTAATTTAGCCATTTAAATCAGCTGTGATGGATCAAGGATACATCTAAAACCTGCAGGACACCGGCTCTCAAGGCCTGGAGTTGGCCACCCCTGATGTATAGGCTAGCATTTATTTGGCCGACTTGCAATGGATAAACAATGCATCATCATCAAATTGACTATTTACACACATCCCTGAAGTTTTAAATTCAAATTCAAATTTTATTTGTCACGTACACAGTCATACACAGTACGATATGTAGTGAAATGCTTGGACAACTGCTCGTGACCTAAAGAAAACAAAAAAGGAAAAGGCTATGAATAAGATAGGAAATAAATATGAAAAATTAAAAAGGGTAAATTTAACTAGGAAAGAATAGAATATAAATTAAGGTTAAAAATGAAATAACTGTACAACACAAATTAGAATGAAGGGTAAATTTAACCGGGAAGAATAAGATAAAGATAAATATATAAATTAAAGTTGAAAATAAAATAACTGTACAACAAAATACACAATACACAATATAGAACTATATAAGAATGTATGAAGAAATCTAAATATAAATAAATATATACACAATAACAGCAGCTGTACAAGTATTAACCGGAAATGAAGAATATAGTGACCAGTGTTGTGCAAAACCAAAGTCCAGAAAGTCCAGTGTGTGTGTAAGAACTGTATGTGTGGGTCAGTACTGTGTGGTGGTGTGATTGAGAGACCGTATCGCCTGCGGGAAGAAGCTCCTCCTCAGTCTCTCTGTGTTGGTCTTCAGGGAGCGGAATCGCTTTCCTGACCTCAACAGAGAGAACAGTCTGTTGTTGGGATGGCTGAGGTCCTTCACGATCTTCCTGGCCTTGGTCCAGCACCGCCTGCTGTAGATTGAGTGCAGGTCAGGGAGCTCGGAGCGGATGGTGCGCTCAGCTGACCGCACAACCCTCTGTAGAGCTCGTCTGTCCTGCATGGTGCTGTTCCCGAACCAGGTTAAGATGTTTCCCGCCAGGATGCTCTCTATGGTGCACGAGTAAAAGTTCCTGAGCACCTTGGAGGGCAGTTGGAAGTCTCTCAAGCGTCTGAGGTGGTAGAGACGCTGTCGGGCCTTTTTCACCACGGTGTTGATGTGACAGGACCATGACAGGTCCTGCGTGATGTGAACTCCGAGGTATTTGAAGCTGTCCACTCTCTCCACTGGGCACTCGTTGATGACGGGGGTCTGGTAGTTCCTCTCCTGCTTAGTGCTGAAGTCCACTATCAGCTCCTTTGTCTTACTGACGTTTAGAAGGAGGTTGTTCCTCTGGCACCAGTTCTCCAGATTCCTAATCTCCTTCAGGTAGGCCGTCTCGTTGTTATCAGAGATCAGGCCCACCACGACGGTGTCGTCAGCAAACTTGATGATGGTGGTGGAGCTGGTAGTGGCCACACAGTCATATGTGTACAAAGAGTACAGCAGGGGGCTCAGAACACACCCCTGGGGGGCTCCAGTGCTGAGAGTGGTGGAGGCTGAGACATGTCCGCCCATCCTTACTGCCTGTGGTCTGCCAGTTAGGAAGTTGGAGATCCACTGACACATAGATGAGCTGAGTCCCAGATGCTCCAGCTTGGTGGTGAGTGTGGAGGGAATTATGGTGTTAAATGCAGAGCTGTAGTCTATGAAGAGCATTTTAACATAATTCCCCCTTCTAGTGTCCAAGTGAGTGAGTGATGTGTGGAGGAGATGAGAGATGGCATCGTCTGTGGAACGATTTGGACGGTAAGCGAACTGTAGTGGGTCCAGTGTGTCTGGTAGTGAAGAAATGATGAAGTCTCTGACCAGGCGTTCAAAGCACTTCATCACTACTGAGGTGAGGGCTACAGGGCGATAGTCATTGAGAGAAGCAGGGTGGGGTTTCTTCGGGACAGGAACAATGATGGACTCTTTGAAGCATGTGGGGATCACCGACTGAGATAAAGAGATGTTGAATATCTCAGTGAACACAGGAGCTAGCTGGTATGCGCAGTCTCTTAGGATACGACCTGGGATGCCGTCTGGTCCTGCTGCTTTCCTGGTGTTCACTCTCTTGAAGGCTCTCCTTACTTCATGCTCGGAGATGACGAGCACGTTTCCGGTACTGGCAGTATCTTCCTGTCTGCAGCCGTTAGCGCCGCTAACACTAGCATTGTTGGAGACCTTAGCTGCAGCCTCGAAGCGAGCATAGAAAGTGTTCAGCTCGTCTGCCAGAGTCACGGCCGCGTTCGTCATACCGGTTGTTGGTGCTTTATAGTCCGTTATTGTCCTTAGTCCCCGCCACAGGCTCCTAGAGTCACTCTGTTGGAGTTGTGACTCTAGTTTCCTCCCGTAGCGCTGCTTCGCCTCTTTCACCGCCCTCCGCACGTTATATGACGCGGCTTTGTACGGGTCCATGTCCCCCGTCATGAGTCCCGTGTTGTAGGCAGCGGTGCGGGATCTCAGAGCGTCGCGGATGGTTTTATCCACCCACGGCTTCTGGTTGGGAAACGTTGTGATAGTCTTTGTCTCCACGGTATCATCCGCTAGTTTCCCGATGAATCCCACAACCGCTTCCGTAAACACGTTGACGTCATTGTCGGAGCTGTTTCTGAACATGCCCCAGTCTGCGTCATCGAGTGCGTCCTGTAACGCGGCCACCGATTGATCCGTCCAGCGCGCGACCTTCCTCTGAACCGGAACTTCCTGTTTCAGCCTTTGTTTGTATTTTGGCATGAGGAAGATGGCGGCGTGATCAGATTTGCCAAACGGGGGGCGGGATTGTGCCTTGTAGCCGTCCTTGACCGTAGTGTAGCAGTGGTCCAGTGTCCTTTCACCCCTGGTGGGGCAGGTGATGTTGGCGCTATTAAAGTCCTCCGTCACAATAAGCGCAGCGTCCCGGTGTTGTGTCTGGTGCTGTGTGAGTGCCTCATGCAGCTCGCATAAGGCGGTGACCGTGTCCGCTTGTGGTGGAATATAAACGGCACTTACAATGACCGATGTAAATTCCCGAGGTAGATAAAAAGGACGACACATGATGGACAGTAGTTCCAGATTTGGTGTGCAGGAGCGTGTGAGAGGAACAACGTTCGCACTGTTGCACCAGTTGTTGTTCACCATTAAACACACGCCGCCTCCCCTTGACTTCCCCGAGTCCCGTGTCCTGTCCATGCGGTGAACCGAGAAGAACTCGGCCGGCTGGATGGCGTGGTCCGGCACCGCTGGGTTCAGCCATGTCTCGGTGAAGCAGAGGAGATTGCAGTCCCGAATGTCTCTCTGGAACTTTATCCTGGCCCTGAGGTCGTCAAGCTTGTTCTCCAGTGACTGGACGTTGGCGAGCAGGATGCTAGGCAGAGGTGTGCGGTGTGCACGAGCTCTCAGCCTGTTCCTGACGCCGGCTCGCTTCCCTCTAGGCTGCCGCCGCTTCCCTTTGTTCTCCCTCGAGATCTCACTCGGCCAGCTCGGATCCGGAGTTAAAAACTTCGAATTGTGAGTACATTGTATACCAATAGAAACAAGAGTGTCACTGTCATACCTAATGTACCCAATGGTGATGATTTTGCCGATTTAGAAACGCTGAAAACTAACTTAAAAAACAAAGACAAAGAAAAAGTGGTCGGAGCAGTCGTGACGGCAGCCGACCTCACCGGCGCCATCTTAAATGTGGTTGTGTATGTGTGTGCGTGTGCGGTTTGTGGGAGGCAGCTCCTTTTCCCGGTAGGGAGTGAAACTGTTTGTTCAGCTCTTACTATCGCTGTGGGAAGAAACTGATGAGAAAAGAACAGAACAAGTCTCATAGTGAACAATCAGTCTAAGTCATCAAAAGGTTTGTCACAATCAGCAGGGCTGACTGTGTGTAGAGTGAAGGTTGGACCCAAATGCAGACGAAAACAAAATGTGAAACATGACTTGAATAACAGAAAACGAGCCGTTTATTGAGGCTGGCAAAATAACTGTAGGCAAAAGGCAAGGCTAACAATAAACTAAACTGGGTGAGCTAAATTAACTAAAAACCTACAACAGGACCATGGACTTGACATGAGGAAACTTGGCTTGCAAACAAAGCAGACGATCTGACAATGACACACTGAAAACAGAGGACTTAAATACACAGGAGGTGATTAGGGGAAGTGGGAACACATGGAGGAACAGCTGACTGACATGAACCTAATGACAGGACAGGGGAAGTGAAACTAAATACAATGAACAAAGAACACACGACTCCTTCAAAATAAAACAGGAAACACTGAAACTAGACATGACAACACAAGCTTAACAGACCTAACACGTGATGAACGATACAAGAACTCAAACATAGAAACCAAGGAAACAATAAATAACTGCCTTTCCTTAACTAAAGCTAAATAGGAATGACACAAACTAATCACAAATCTAAAATGAGACAAATACAAAATGAACTCAGAGCGCTGGGTCAGAGACCCAGCCTGTGACAGAGTCATCATGCAGTATTCTATCACATGTAAACTTATATCATTAAAAGTACAACTTTCTACTGACAAATAGAAACTTACATTTTTTTTATACTGTCACTTGGCTTCTAAAAGAGCTTTTTTTTTACTGATTATTAGGGAGTTCTGGATAAATAGGTTATTAAAAGATAAATATGCTGTAATCTGTAAATGTTTTTTATGAGGTTAGGGTTTCAACATGACGTCAAGAACCACAGAGGTGTATAATCTGGTATAATCCCAGTATAAATGCTCATAAAGTTATTGCCAAACACCACCTCTTAAGAAGACATTCAGATGAAAGGAAAGATGCCGAATGGCAGTCAGAGCTGGAATATTCCACTAAACCTGGTAGTATTTTCGAACTGTGCACGAGGTAAAGATATTGCCTATATGAGAGAGAGCGAGAGAGAGCATTGACCGTTTACTGTGTTGTGTGTGTATACCAGGAACGGAGATGGAGGGGCAATTCCGGGAGCAGGATTACGAGCATGGGTGTCTGTCTGTTCAGTGACAGGTTGTTTCTCCCAAAGACAAGAACCAACAGACTTAAAAACTCCTTTGTCCCACACGCCATCAAACTGTTTAACTCCTCTCTGGAGGGGAGAGGGAGGGGAAACGGGGACAAATGAGGGGGGAACAACTAAGCTGTAGTGCCTTTTCATTGTGCAATACTTTTTGTTAATAACCAACGGTGCAATAGACTTCAATACTTGAAATGTGCAATTCCCTTGTATTCTCATTCCTATTTATTCTATTTACCCCTTTTGGATACTCTTTATTTATATATGTCTCTGTATTTATATATGTGTATATATGGTATTCTGCTCACATTCTGTATCTTCTTTCGGTGCTGTGCTAACTGTCCGTTGCCATGCGTTTACATGCGTTGTTATGGGTTAACTGTGCGTTGCCATGGGTTAACTGTCCGTTGCCATGCGTTAACTGTCCGTTGCCATGCATTTACATGCGTTGTTATGGGTTAACTGTCCATTGCCATGGGTTAACTGTCCGTTGCCATGGGTTAACTGTCCATTGCCATGGGTTAACTGTCCGTTGCCATGCGTTAACTGTCCGTTGCCATGCGTTTACATGCGTTGTTATGGGTTAACTGTCCGTTGCCATTGGTTATCTGTCCGTTGCCATGCGTTTACATGCGTTGTTATGGGTTAACTGTCCGTTGCCATGCGTTTACATGCGTTGTTATGGGTTAACTGTCCGTTGCCATGGGTTACTGGTCCATTGCCATGGTAACCGGCCCATTGCCATGGGTTACCGGTACGTTGCCATGGTAACCGGTCCGTTGCCATGGGTTAACTGTCCGTTGCCATGCGTTAACTGTCCGTTGCCATGCGTTTACATGTGTTGTTATGGGTTAACTGTCCGTTGCCATGCGTTTACATGCGTTGTTATGGGTTAACTGTCCGTTGCCATGGGTTATCTGTCCGTTGCCATGCGTTAACATGCGTTGTTATGGGTTAACTGTCCGTTGCCATGGGTTAACTGTCCGTTGCCATGCGTTAACTGTCCGTTGCCATGCGTTTACATGCGTTGTTATGGGTTAACTGTCCGTTGCCATGGGTTATCTGTCCGTTGCCATGCATTAACATGCGTTGTTATGGGTTAACTGTCCGTTGCCATGCGTTTACATGCGTTGTTATGGGTTACCTGTCCGTTGCCATGCGTTTACATGCGTTGTTATGGGTTAACTGTCCGTTGCCATGCGTTTACATGTGTTGTTATGGGTTAACTGTCCGTTGCCATGCGTTTACATGCGTTGTTATGGGTTAACTGTCCGTTGCCATGGGTTATATGACCGTTGCCATGGGTTAACTGTCCGTTGCCATGCGTTAACTGTCCGTTGCTATGCGTTTACATGCGTTGTTATGGGTTAACTGTCCGTTGCCATGGGTTATCTGTCCGTTGCCATGCGTCAACATGCGTTGTTATTGGTTAACTGTCCGTTGCCATGGGTTATCTGTCCGTTGCCATGGGTTATATGACCGTTGCCATGGGTTAACTGTCCATTGCCATGCGTTTACATGCGTTGTTATGGGTTAACTGTCCGTTGCCATGCGTTTACATGCGTTGTTATGGGTTAACTGTCCGTTGCCATGCGTTTACATGCGTTGTTATGGGTTAACTCTCCGTTGCCATGCGTTTACATGCGTTGTTATGGGTTAACTGTCCGTTGCCATGGGTTACCGGTCCGTCGCCATGGTAACCGGTCCGTTGCCATGGGTTATGGTCCGTTGCCATGGTAACCGGTCCGTTGCCATGGTAACCGGTCCGTTGCCATGGTAACCGGTCCGTTGCCATGGGTTACCTGACCGTTGCCATGGGTTAACTGTCCGTTGCCATGCGTTAACTGTCCATTGCCATGCGTTTACATGTGTTGTTATGGGTTAACTGTCCGTTGCCATGCGTTTACATGCGTTGTTATGGGTTAACTGTCCGTTGCCATGGGTTATATGACCGTTGCCATGGGTTAACTGTCCGTTGCCATGCGTTAACTGTCCGTTGCCATGCGTTTACATGCGTTGTTATGGGTTAACTGTCCGTTGCCATGCGTTTACATGCGTTGTTATGGGTTAACTGTCCGTTGCCATGCGTTTACATGCGTTGTTATGGGTTAACTGTCCGTTGCCATGGGTTACCGGTCCGTTGCCATGGTAACCGGTCCGTTGCCATGGTAACCGGTCCGTTGCCATGGTAACCGGTCCGTTGCCATGGGTTACTTGACCGTTGCCATGCGTTTACATGTGTTGTTATGGGTTAACTGTCCGTTGCCATGCGTTTACATGCGTTGTTATGGGTTAACTGTCCGTTGCCATGGGTTATATGACCGTTGTTATGGGTTAACTGTCCGTTGTCATGCGTTAACTGTCCGTTGCTATGCGTTTACATGCGTTGTTATGGGTTAACTGTCCGTTGCCATGGGTTATCTGTCCGTTGCCATGCGTCAACATGCGTTGTTATTGGTTAACTGTCCGTTGCCATGGGTTATCTGTCCGTTGCCATGGGTTATATGACCGTTGCCATGGGTTAACTGTCCGTTGCCATGCGTTAACTGTCCGTTGCCATGCGTTTACATGTGTTGTTATGGGTTAACTGTCCGTTGCCATGCGTTTACATGCGTTGTTATGGGTTAACTGTCCGTTGCCATGGGTTAACTGTCCGTTGCCATGCGTTAACTGTCCGTTGCCATGCGTTTACATGCGTTGTTATGGGTTAACTGTCCGTTGCCATGCGTTTACATGCGTTGTTATGTGTTAACTGTCCGTTGCCATGGGTTATATGACCGTTGCCATGGGTTAACTGTCCGTTGCCATGCGTTAACTGTCCGTTGCCATGCGTTTACATGTGTTGTTATGGGTTAACTGTCCGTTGCCATGCGTTTACATGCGTTGTTATGGGTTAACTGTCCGTTGCCATGGGTTATCTGTCCGTTGCCATGCGTTAACATGCGTTGTTATGGGTTAACTGTCCGTTGCCATGGGTTAACTGTCCGTTGCCATGCGTTAACTGTCCGTTGCCATGCGTTTACATGCGTTGTTATGGGTTAACTGTCCGTTGCCATGGGTTATCTGTCCGTTGCCATGCATTAACATGCGTTGTTATGGGTTAACTGTCCGTTGCCATGCGTTTACATGCGTTGTTATGGGTTACCTGTCCGTTGCCATGCGTTTACATGCGTTGTTATGGGTTAACTGTCCGTTGCCATGCGTTTACATGTGTTGTTATGGGTTAACTGTCCGTTGCCATGCGTTTACATGCGTTGTTATGGGTTAACTGTCCGTTGCCATGGGTTATATGACCGTTGCCATGGGTTAACTGTCCGTTGCCATGCGTTAACTGTCCGTTGCTATGCGTTTACATGCGTTGTTATGGGTTAACTGTCCGTTGCCATGGGTTATCTGTCCGTTGCCATGCGTCAACATGCGTTGTTATTGGTTAACTGTCCGTTGCCATGGGTTATCTGTCCGTTGCCATGGGTTATATGACCGTTGCCATGGGTTAACTGTCCATTGCCATGCGTTTACATGCGTTGTTATGGGTTAACTGTCCGTTGCCATGCGTTTACATGCGTTGTTATGGGTTAACTGTCCGTTGCCATGCGTTTACATGCGTTGTTATGGGTTAACTCTCCGTTGCCATGCGTTTACATGCGTTGTTATGGGTTAACTGTCCGTTGCCATGGGTTACCGGTCCGTCGCCATGGTAACCGGTCCGTTGCCATGGGTTATGGTCCGTTGCCATGGTAACCGGTCCGTTGCCATGGTAACCGGTCCGTTGCCATGGTAACCGGTCCGTTGCCATGGGTTACCTGACCGTTGCCATGGGTTAACTGTCCGTTGCCATGCGTTAACTGTCCATTGCCATGCGTTTACATGTGTTGTTATGGGTTAACTGTCCGTTGCCATGCGTTTACATGCGTTGTTATGGGTTAACTGTCCGTTGCCATGGGTTATATGACCGTTGCCATGGGTTAACTGTCCGTTGCCATGCGTTAACTGTCCGTTGCCATGCGTTTACATGCGTTGTTATGGGTTAACTGTCCGTTGCCATGCGTTTACATGCGTTGTTATGGGTTAACTGTCCGTTGCCATGCGTTTACATGCGTTGTTATGGGTTAACTGTCCGTTGCCATGGGTTACCGGTCCGTTGCCATGGTAACCGGTCCGTTGCCATGGTAACCGGTCCGTTGCCATGGTAACCGGTCCGTTGCCATGGGTTACTTGACCGTTGCCATGCGTTTACATGTGTTGTTATGGGTTAACTGTCCGTTGCCATGCGTTTACATGCGTTGTTATGGGTTAACTGTCCGTTGCCATGGGTTATATGACCGTTGTTATGGGTTAACTGTCCGTTGTCATGCGTTAACTGTCCGTTGCTATGCGTTTACATGCGTTGTTATGGGTTAACTGTCCGTTGCCATGGGTTATCTGTCCGTTGCCATGCGTCAACATGCGTTGTTATTGGTTAACTGTCCGTTGCCATGGGTTATCTGTCCGTTGCCATGGGTTATATGACCGTTGCCATGGGTTAACTGTCCGTTGCCATGCGTTAACTGTCCGTTGCCATGCGTTTACATGTGTTGTTATGGGTTAACTGTCCGTTGCCATGCGTTTACATGCGTTGTTATGGGTTAACTGTCCGTTGCCATGGGTTAACTGTCCGTTGCCATGCGTTAACTGTCCGTTGCCATGCGTTTACATGCGTTGTTATGGGTTAACTGTCCGTTGCCATGCGTTTACATGCGTTGTTATGTGTTAACTGTCCGTTGCCATGGGTTATATGACCGTTGCCATGGGTTAACTGTCCGTTGCCATGCGTTAACTGTCCGTTGCCATGCGTTTACATGCGTTGTTATGGGTTAACTGTCCGTTGCCATGGGTTACCGGTCCGTTGCCATGGTAACCGGTCCGTTGCCATGGTAACCGGTCCGTTGCCATGGTAACCGGTCCGTTGCCATGGGTTACCTGACCGTTGCCATGGGTTAACTGTCCGTTGCCATGCGTTAACTGTCCGTTGCCATGCGTTTACATGCGTTGTTATGGGTTAACTGTCCGTTGCCATGCGTTTACATGCGTTGTTATGGGTTAACTGTCCGTTGCCATGGGTTACCGGTCCGTTGCCATGGTAACCGGTCCGTTGCCATGGTAACCGGTCCGTTGCCATGGTAACCGGTCCGTTGCCATGGGTTACCTGACCGTTGCCATGGGTTAACTGTCCGTTGCCATGCGTTAACTGTCCATTGCCATGCGTTTACATGTGTTGTTATGGGTTAACTGTCCGTTGCCATGCGTTTACATGCGTTGTTATGGGTTAACTGTCCGTTGCCATGGGTTATATGACCGTTGCCATGGGTTAACTGTCCGTTGCCATGCGTTAACTGTCCGTTGCCATGCGTTTACATGCGTTGTTATGGGTTAACTGTCCGTTGCCATGCGTTTACATGCGTTGTTATGGGTTAACTGTCCGTTGCCATGCGTTTACATGCGTTGTTATGGGTTAACTGTCCGTTGCCATGGGTTAACTGTCCGTTGCCATGCGTTAACTGTCCGTTGCCATGCGTTTACATGCGTTGTTATGGGTTAACTGTCCGTTGCCATGCGTTTACATGCGTTGTTATGGGTTAACTGTCCGTTGCCATGGGTTATCTGTCCGTTGCCATGCGTTTACATGCGTTGTTATGGGTTAACTGTCCGTTGCCATGGGTTATCTGTCCGTTGCCATGCGTTTACATGCGTTGTTATGGGTTAACTGTCCGTTGCCATGCGTTTACATGCGTTGTTTTGGGTTAACTGTCCGTTGCCATGCGTTTACATGCGTTGTTATGGGTTAACTGTCCGTTGCCATGGGTTATATGACCGTTGCCATGGGTTAACTGTCCGTTGCCATGCGTTAACTGTCCGTTGCTATGCGTTTACATGCGTTGTTATGGGTTAACTGTCCGTTGCCATGGGTTATCTGTCCGTTGCCATGCGTCAACATGCGTTGTTATTGGTTAACTGTCCGTTGCCATGGGTTATCTGTCCGTTGCCATGGGTTATATGACCGTTGCCATGGGTTAACTGTCCGTTGCCATGCGTTAACTGTCCGTTGCCATGCGTTTACATGTGTTGTTATGGGTTAACTGTCCGTTGCCATGCGTTTACATGCGTTGTTATGGGTTAACTGTCCGTTGCCATGGGTTAACTGTCCGTTGCCATGCGTTAACTGTCCGTTGCCATGCGTTTACATGCGTTGTTATGGGTTAACTGTCCGTTGCCATGCGTTTACATGCGTTGTTATGGGTTAACTGTCCGTTGCCATGGGTTACGGGTCCGTTGCCATGGTAACCGGTCCGTTGCCATGGTAACCGGTCCGTTGCCATGGGTTACCTGACCGTTGCCATGGGTTAACTGTCCGTTGCCATGCGTTAACTGTCCGTTGCCATGCGTTTACATGCGTTGTTATGGGTTAACTGTCCGTTGCCATGCGTTTACATGCGTTGTTATGGGTTAACTGTCCGTTGCCATGGGTTAACTGTCCGTTGCCATGCGTTTACATGCGTTGTTATGGGTTAACTGTCCGTTGCCATGGGTTAACTGTCCGTTGCCATGCGTTAACTGTCCGTTGCCATGCGTTTACATGCGTTGTTATGGGTTAACTGTCCGTTGCCATGCGTTTACATGCGTTGTTATGGGTTAACTGTCCGTTGCCATGCGTTTACATGCGTTGTTATGGGTTAACTGTCCGTTGCCATGCGTTTACATGCGTTGTTATGGGTTAACTGTCCGTTGCCATGGGTTACCGGTCCGTTGCCATGGTAACCGGTCCGTTGCCATGGGTTACCGGTCCGTTGCCATGGTAACCGGTCCGTTGCCATGGTAACCGGTCCGTTGCCATGGGTTAACTGTCCGTTGCCATGCGTTAACTGTCCGTTGCCATGCGTTTACATGTGTTGTTATGGGTTAACTGTCCGTTGCCATGCGTTTACATGCGTTGTTATGGGTTAACTGTCCGTTGCCATGGGTTATATGACCGTTGTTATGGGTTAACTGTCCGTTGTCATGCGTTAACTGTCCGTTGCTATGCGTTTACATGCGTTGTTATGGGTTAACTGTCCGTTGCCATGGGTTATCTGTCCGTTGCCATGCGTCAACATGCGTTGTTATTGGTTAACTGTCCGTTGCCATGGGTTATCTGTCCGTTGCCATGGGTTATATGACCGTTGCCATGCGTTAACTGTCCGTTGCCATGCGTTTACATGTGTTGTTATGGGTTAACTGTCCGTTGCCATGCGTTTACATGCGTTGTTATGGGTTAACTGTCCGTTGCCATGGGTTATATGACCGTTGCCATGGGTTAACTGTCCGTTGCCATGCGTTAACTGTCCGTTGCTATGCGTCAACATGCGTTGTTATGGGTTAACTGTCCGTTGCCATGGGTTATCTGTCCGTTGCCATGCGTCAACATGCGTTGTTATTGGTTAACTGTCCGTTGCCATGGGTTATCTGTCCGTTGCCATGGGTTATATGACCGTTGCCATGGGTTAACTGTCCGTTGCCATGCGTTTACATGCGTTGTTATGGGTTAACTGTCCGTTGCCATGCGTTTACATGCGTTGTTATGGGTTAACTGTCCGTTGCCATGCGTTTACATGCGTTGTTATGGGTTAACTGTCCGTTGCCATGCGTTTACATGCGTTGTTATGGGTTAACTGTCCGTTGCCATGGGTTACCGGTCCGTTGCCATGGTAACCGGTCCGTTGCCATGGTAACCGGTCCGTTGCCATGGTAACCGGTCCGTTGCCATGGGTTACCTGACCGTTGCCATGGGTTAACTGTCCGTTGCCATGGGTTATATGACCGTTGCCATGGGTTAACTGTCCGTTGCCATGCGTTTACATGCGTTGTTATGGGTTAACTGTCCGTTGCCATGGGTTAACTGTCCGTTGCCATGCGTTAACTGTCCGTTGCCATGCGTTTACATGCGTTGTTATGGGTTAACTGTCCGTTGCCATGCGTTTACATGCGTTGTTATGGGTTAACTGTCCGTTGCCATGCGTTTACATGCGTTGCCATGGGTTACCGGTCCGTTGCCATGGTAACCGGTCCGTTGCCATGGGTTACCGGTCCGTTGCCATGGTAACCGGTCCGTTGCCATGGGTTACCTGACCGTTGCCATGGGTTAACTGTCCGTTGCCATGCGTTAACTGTCCATTGCCATGCGTTTACATGTGTTGTTATGGGTTAACTGTCCGTTGCCATGCGTTTACATGCGTTGTTATGGGTTAACTGTCCGTTGCCATGGGTTATATGACCGTTGCCATGGGTTAACTGTCCGTTGCCATGCGTTAACTGTCCGTTGCTATGCGTTTACATGCGTTGTTATGGGTTAACTGTCCGTTGCCATGGGTTATCTGTCCGTTGCCATGCGTCAACATGCGTTGTTATTGGTTAACTGTCCGTTGCCATGGGTTATCTGTCCGTTGCCATGGGTTATATGACCGTTGCCATGGGTTAACTGTCCGTTGCCATGCGTTAACTGTCCGTTGCCATGCGTTTACATGTGTTGTTATGGGTTAACTGTCCGTTGCCATGCGTTTACATGCGTTGTTATGGGTTAACTGTCCGTTGCCATGCGTTTACATGCGTTGTTATGGGTTAACTGTCCGTTGCCATGGGTTACCGGTCCGTTGCCATGGTAACTGGTCCGTTGCCATGGTAACCGGTCCGTTGCCATGGTAACCGGTCCGTTGCCATGGGTTACCTGACCGTTGCCATGGGTTAACTGTCCGTTGCCATGCGTTAACTGTCCGTTGCCATGCGTTTACATGCGTTGTTATGGGTTAACTGTCCGTTGCCATGCGTTTACATGCGTTGTTATGGGTTACCTGTCCGTTGCCATGCGTTTACATGCGTTGTTATGGGTTAACTGTCCGTTGCCATGCGTTTACATGCGTTGTTATGGGTTAACTGTCCGTTGCCATGCGTTTACATGCGTTGTTATGGGTTAACTGTCCGTTGCCATGGGTTATATGACCGTTGCCATGGGTTAACTGTCCGTTGCCATGCGTTAACTGTCCGTTGCCATGCGTTTACATGCGTTGTTATGGGTTAACTGTCCGTTGCCATGGGTTACCTGACCGTTGCCATGGGTTAACTGTCCGTTGCCATGCGTTAACTGTCCGTTGCCATGCGTTTACATGTGTTGTTATGGGTTAACTGTCCGTTGCCATGCGTTTACATGCGTTGTTATGGGTTAACTGTCCGTTGCCATGGGTTAACTGTCCGTTGCCATGCGTTAACTGTCCGTTGCCATGCGTTTACATGCGTTGTTATGGGTTAACTGTCCGTTGCCATGCGTTTACATGCGTTGTTATGGGTTAACTGTCCGTTGCCATGCGTTTACATGCGTTGTTATGGGTTAACTGTCCGTTGCCATGCGTTTACATGCGTTGTTATGGGTTAACTGTCCGTTGCCATGGGTTACCGGTCCGTTGCCATGGTAACCGGTCCGTTGCCATGGTAACCGGTCCGTTGCCATGGTAACCGGTCCGTTGCCATGGGTTACCTGACCGTTGCCATGCGTTAACTGTCCGTTGCCATGCGTTAACTGTCCGTTGCCATGCGTTTACATGTGTTGTTATGGGTTAACTGTCCGTTGCCATGCGTTTACATGCGTTGTTATGGGTTAACTGTCCGTTGCCATGGGTTAACTGTCCGTTGCCATGCGTTTACATGCGTTGTTATGGGTTAACTGTCCGTTGCCATGGGTTAACTGTCCGTTGCCATGCGTTAACTGTCCGTTGCCATGCGTTTACATGCGTTGTTATGGGTTAACTGTCCGTTGCCATGCGTTTACATGCGTTGTTATGGGTTAACTGTCCGTTGCCATGGGTTACCGGTCCGTTGCCATGGTAACCGGTCTGTTGCCATGGGTTACCTGACCGTTGCCATGCGTTAACTGTCCGTTGCCATGCGTTAACTGTCCGTTGCCATGCGTTTACATGCGTTGTTATGGGTTAACTGTCCGTTGCCATGGGTTAACTGTCCGTTGCCATGCGTTTACATGCGTTGTTATGGGTTATATGACCGTTGCCATGGGTTAACTGTCCGTTGCCATGCGTTAACTGTCCGTTGCCATGCGTTTACATGCGTTGTTATGGGTTAACTGTCCGTTGCCATGCGTTTACATGCGTTGTTATGGGTTAACTGTCCGTTGCCATGGGTTACCGGTCCGTTGCCATGGTAACCGGTCCGTTGCCATGGTAACCGGTCCGTTGCCATGGGTTACCTGACCGTTGCCATGGGTTAACTGTCCGTTGCCATGCGTTAACTGTCCGTTGCCATGCGTTTACATGCGTTGTTATGGGTTAACTGTCCGTTGCCATGGGTTACCGGTCCGTTGCCATGGTAACCGGTCTGTTGCCATGGGTTACCGGTCCGTTGCCATGGTAACCGGTCCGTTGCCATGGTAACCGGTCCGTTGCCATGGGTTACCTGACCGTTGCCATGGGTTAACTGTCCGTTGCCATGCGTTAACTGTCCATTGCCATGCGTTTACATGTGTTGTTATGGGTTAACTGTCCGTTGCCATGCGTTTACATGCGTTGTTATGGGTTAACTGTCCGTTGCCATGGGTTATATGACCGTTGTTATGGGTTAACTGTCCGTTGTCATGCGTTAACTGTCCGTTGCTATGCGTTTACATGCGTTGTTATGGGTTAACTGTCCGTTGCCATGGGTTATCTGTCCGTTGCCATGCGTCAACATGCGTTGTTATTGGTTAACTGTCCGTTGCCATGGGTTATCTGTCCGTTGCCATGGGTTATATGACCGTTGCCATGCGTTAACTGTCCGTTGCCATGCGTTTACATGTGTTGTTATGGGTTAACTGTCCGTTGCCACGCGTTTACATGCGTTGTTATGGGTTAACTGTCCGTTGCCATGGGTTAACTGTCCGTTGCCATGCGTTAACTGTCCGTTGCCATGCGTTTACATGCGTTGTTATGGGTTAACTGTCCGTTGCCATGCGTTTACATGCGTTGTTATGGGTTAACTGTCCGTTGCCATGCGTTTACATGCGTTGTTATGGGTTACCTGTCCGTTGCCATGCGTTTACATGCGTTGTTATGGGTTAACTGTCCGTTGCCATGCGTTTACATGCGTTGTTATGGGTTAACTGTCCGTTGCCATGCGTTTACATGCGTTGTTATGTGTTAACTGACCGTTGCCATGGGTTAACTGTCCGTTGCCATGCGTTAACTGTCCGTTGCCATGCGTTTACATGCGTTGTTATGGGTTAACTGTCCGTTGCCATGGGTTACCGGTCCGTTGCCATGGTAACCGGTCCGTTGCCATGGGTTACCGGTCCGTTGCCATGGTAACCGGTCCGTTGCCATGGTAACCGGTCCGTTGCCATGGGTTACCTGACCGTTGCCATGGGTTAACTGTCCGTTGCCATGGGTTATATGACCGTTGCCATGGGTTAACTGTCCGTTGCCATGCGTTTACATGCGTTGTTATGGGTTAACTGTCCGTTGCCATGGGTTAACTGTCCGTTGCCATGCGTTAACTGTCCGTTGCCATGCGTTTACATGCGTTGTTATGGGTTAACTGTCCGTTGCCATGCGTTTACATGCGTTGTTATGGGTTAACTGTCCGTTGCCATGCGTTTACATGCGTTGTTATGGGTTAACTGTCCGTTGCCATGGGTTAACTGTCCGTTGCCATGCGTTAACTGTCCGTTGCCATGCGTTTACATGCGTTGTTATGGGTTAACTGTCCGTTGCCATGCGTTTACATGCGTTGTTATGGGTTAACTGTCCGTTGCCATGCGTTTACATGCGTTGCCATGGGTTACCGGTCCGTTGCCATGGTAACCGGTCCGTTGCCATGGGTTACCGGTCCGTTGCCATGGTAACCGGTCCATTGCCATGGTAACCGGTCCGTTGCCATGGGTTACCTGACCGTTGCCATGGGTTAACTGTCCGTTGCCATGCGTTAACTGTCCATTGCCATGCGTTTACATGTGTTGTTATGGGTTAACTGTCCGTTGCCATGCGTTTACATGCGTTGTTATGGGTTAACTGTCCGTTGCCATGGGTTATATGACCGTTGCCATGGGTTAACTGTCCGTTGCCATGCGTTAACTGTCCGTTGCTATGCATTTACATGCGTTGTTATGGGTTAACTGTCCGTTGCCATGGGTTATCTGTCCGTTGCCATGCGTCAACATGCGTTGTTATTGGTTAACTGTCCGTTGCCATGGGTTATCTGTCCGTTGCCATGGGTTATATGACCGTTGCCATGGGTTAACTGTCCGTTGCCATGCGTTAACTGTCCGTTGCCATGCGTTTACATGTGTTGTTATGGGTTAACTGTCCGTTGCCATGCGTTTACATGCGTTGTTATGGGTTAACTGTCCGTTGCCATGCGTTTACATGCGTTGTTATGGGTTAACTGTCCGTTGCCATGCGTTTACATGCGTTGTTATGGGTTAACTGTCCGTTGCCATGGGTTACCGGTCCGTTGCCATGGTAACTGGTCCGTTGCCATGGTAACCGGTCCGTTGCCATGGTAACCGGTCCGTTGCCATGGGTTACCTGACCGTTGCCATGGGTTAACTGTCCGTTGCCATGCGTTAACTGTCCGTTGCCATGCGTTTACATGCGTTGTTATGGGTTAACTGTCCGTTGCCATGCGTTTACATGCGTTGTTATGGGTTAACTGTCCGTTGCCATGCGTTTACATGCGTTGTTATGGGTTAACTGTCCGTTGCCATGGGTTACCGGTCCGTTGCCATGGTAACCGGTCCGTTGCCATGGGTTACCGGTCCGTTGCCATGGCAACCGGTCCGTTGCCATGGTAACCGGTCCGTTGCCATGGGTTACCTGACCGTTGCCATGGGTTAACTGTCCGTTGCCATGGGTTATATGACCGTTGCCATGGGTTAACTGTCCGTTGCCATGCGTTTACATGCGTTGTTATGGGTTAACTGTCCGTTGCCATGGGTTAACTGTCCGTTGCCATGCGTTAACTGTCCGTTGCCATGCGTTTACATGCGTTGTTATGGGTTAACTGTCCGTTGCCATGCGTTTACATGCGTTGTTATGGGTTAACTGTCCGTTGCCATGCGTTTACATGCGTTGTTATGGGTTAACTGTCCGTTGCCATGGGTTAACTGTCCGTTGCCATGCGTTAACTGTCCGTTGCCATGCGTTTACATGCGTTGTTATGGGTTAACTGTCCGTTGCCATGCGTTTACATGCGTTGTTATGGGTTAACTGTCCGTTGCCATGCGTTTACATGCGTTGCCATGGGTTACCGGTCCGTTGCCATGGTAACCGGTCCGTTGCCATGGTAACCGGTCCGTTGCCATGGGTTACCTGACCGTTGCCATGGGTTAACTGTCCGTTGCCATGCGTTAACTGTCCGTTGCCATGCGTTTACATGCGTTGTTATGGGTTAACTGTCCGTTGCCATGCGTTTACATGCGTTGTTATGGGTTAACTGTCCGTTGCCATGCGTTTACATGCGTTGTTATGGGTTAACTGTCCGTTGCCATGCGTTTACATGCGTTGTTATGGGTTAACTGTCCGTTGCCATGCGTTTACATGCGTTGTTATGGGTTAACTGTCCGTTGCCATGCGTTTACATGCGTTGTTATGGGTTAACTGTCTGTTGCCATGGGTTACCGGTCCGTTGCCATGGTAACCGGTCCGTTGCCATGGGTTACCGGTCCGTTGCCATGGTAACCGGTCCGTTGCCATGGTAACCGGTCCGTTGCCATGGGTTACATGACCGTTGCCATGGGTTAACTGTCCGTTGCCATGCGTTAACTGTCCGTTGCCATGCGTTTACATGCGTTGTTATGGGTTAACTGTCCGTTGCCATGCGTTTACATGTGTTGTTATGGGTTAACTGTCCGTTGCCATGGGTTAACTGTCCGTTGCCATGCGTTAACTGTCCGTTGCCATGCGTTTACATGCGTTGTTATGGGTTAACTGTCCGTTGCCATGCGTTTACATGCGTTGTTATGGGTTAACTGTCCGTTGCCATGCGTTTACATGCGTTGCCATGGGTTACCGGTCCGTTGCCATGGTAACCGGTCCGTTGCCATGGGTTACCGGTCCGTTGCCATGGTAACCGGTCCGTTGCCATGGTAACCGGTCCGTTGCCATGGGTTACCTGACCGTTGCCATGGGTTAACTGTCCGTTGCCATGCGTTAACTGTCCATTGCCATGCGTTTACATGTGTTGTTATGGGTTAACTGTCCGTTGCCATGCGTTTACATGCGTTGTTATGGGTTAACTGTCCGTTGCCATGGGTTATATGACCGTTGCCATGGGTTAACTGTCCGTTGCCATGCGTTAACTGTCCGTTGCTATGCGTTTACATGCGTTGTTATGGGTTAACTGTCCGTTGCCATGGGTTATCTGTCCGTTGCCATGCGTCAACATGCGTTGTTATTGGTTAACTGTCCGTTGCCATGGGTTATCTGTCCGTTGCCATGGGTTATATGACCGTTGCCATGGGTTAACTGTCCGTTGCCATGGGTTATATGACCGTTGCCATGGGTTAACTGTCCGTTGCCATGCGTTAACTGTCCGTTGCCATGCGTTTACATGTGTTGTTATGGGTTAACTGTCCGTTGCCATGCGTTTACATGCGTTGTTATGGGTTAACTGTCCGTTGCCATGCGTTTACATGCGTTGTTATGGGTTAACTGTCCGTTGCCATGCGTTTACATGCGTTGTTATGGGTTAACTGACCGTTGCCATGGGTTACCGGTCCGTTGCCATGGGTTACCGGTCCGTTGCCATGGTAACTGGTCCGTTGCCATGGTAACCGGTCCGTTGCCATGGGTTACCTGACCGTTGCCATGGGTTAACTGTCCGTTGCCATGCGTTAACTGTCCGTTGCCATGCGTTTACATGCGTTGTTATGGGTTACCTGTCCGTTGCCATGCGTTTACATGCGTTGTTATGGGTTAACTGTCCGTTGCCATGCGTTTACATGCGTTGTTATGGGTTAACTGTCCGTTGCCATGCGTTTACATGCGTTGTTATGGGTTAACTGTCCGTTGCCATGGGTTATATGACCGTTGCCATGGGTTAACTGTCCGTTGCCATGCGTTAACTGTCCGTTGCCATGCGTTAACTGTCCGTTGCCATGCGTTTACATGCGTTGTTATGGGTTAACTGTCCGTTGCCATGCGTTTACATGCGTTGTTATGGGTTAACTGTCCGTTGCCATGCGTTTACATGCGTTGTTATGGGTTAACTGTCCGTTGCCATGGGTTACCGGTCCGTTGCCATGGTAACCGGTCCGTTGCCATGGGTTACCGGTCCGTTGCCATGGTAACCGGTCCGTTGCCATGGTAACCGGTCCGTTGCCATGGTAACCGGTCCGTTGCCATGGGTTACCTGACCGTTGCCATGCGTTAACTGTCCGTTGCCATGCGTTTACATGTGTTGTTATGGGTTAACTGTCCGTTGCCATGCGTTTACATGCGTTGTTATGGGTTAACTGTCCGTTGCCATGGGTTAACTGTCCGTTGCCATGCGTTAACTGTCCGTTGCCATGCGTTTACATGCGTTGTTATGGGTTAACTGTCCGTTGCCATGCGTTTACATGCGTTGTTATGGGTTAACTGTCCGTTGCCATGCGTTTACATGCGTTGTTATGGGTTAACTGTCCGTTGCCATGCGTTTACATGCGTTGTTATGGGTTAACTGTCTGTTGCCATGGGTTACCGGTCCGTTGCCATGGTAACCGGTCCGTTGCCATGGGTTACCGGTCCGTTGCCATGGTAACCGGTCCGTTGCCATGGTAACCGGTCCGTTGCCATGGGTTACCTGACCGTTGCCATGGGTTAACTGTCCGTTGCCATGCGTTAACTGTCCATTGCCATGCGTTTACATGTGTTGTTATGGGTTAACTGTCCGTTGCCATGCGTTTACATGCGTTGTTATGGGTTAACTGTCCGTTGCCATGCGTTTACATGCGTTGTTATGGGTTAACTGTCCGTTGCCATGGGTTACCGGTCCGTTGCCATGGTAACTGGTCCGTTGCCATGGTAACCGGTCCGTTGCCATGGTAACCGGTCCGTTGCCATGGGTTACCTGACCGTTGCCATGGGTTAACTGTCCGTTGCCATGCGTTAACTGTCCGTTGCCATGCGTTTACATGCGTTGTTATGGGTTAACTGTCCGTTGCCATGCGTTTACATGCGTTGTTATGGGTTACCTGTCCGTTGCCATGCGTTTACATGCGTTGTTATGGGTTAACTGTCCGTTGCCATGCGTTTACATGCGTTGTTATGGGTTAACTGTCCGTTGCCATGCGTTTACATGCGTTGTTATGGGTTAACTGTCCGTTGCCATGGGTTATATGACCGCTGCCATGGGTTAACTGTCCGTTGCCATGCGTTAACTGTCCGTTGCCATGCGTTTACATGCGTTGTTATGGGTTAACTGTCCGTTGCCATGGGTTACCTGACCGTTGCCATGGGTTAACTGTCCGTTGCCATGCGTTAACTGTCCGTTGCCATGCGTTTACATGTGTTGTTATGGGTTAACTGTCCGTTGCCATGCGTTTACATGCGTTGTTATGGGTTAACTGTCCGTTGCCATGGGTTAACTGTCCGTTGCCATGCGTTAACTGTCCGTTGCCATGCGTTTACATGCGTTGTTATGGGTTAACTGTCCGTTGCCATGCGTTTACATGCGTTGTTATGGGTTAACTGTCCGTTGCCATGCGTTTACATGCGTTGTTATGGGTTAACTGTCCGTTGCCATGCGTTTACATGCGTTGTTATGGGTTAACTGTCCGTTGCCATGGGTTACCGGTCCGTTGCCATGGTAACCGGTCCGTTGCCATGGTAACCGGTCCGTTGCCATGGTAACCGGTCCGTTGCCATGGGTTACCTGACCGTTGCCATGCGTTAACTGTCCGTTGCCATGCGTTAACTGTCCGTTGCCATGCGTTTACATGTGTTGTTATGGGTTAACTGTCCGTTGCCATGCGTTTACATGCGTTGTTATGGGTTAACTGTCCGTTGCCATGGGTTAACTGTCCGTTGCCATGCGTTTACATGCGTTGTTATGGGTTAACTGTCCGTTGCCATGGGTTAACTGTCCGTTGCCATGCGTTAACTGTCCGTTGCCATGCGTTTACATGCGTTGTTATGGGTTAACTGTCCGTTGCCATGCGTTTACATGCGTTGTTATGGGTTAACTGTCCGTTGCCATGGGTTACCGGTCCGTTGCCATGGTAACCGGTCTGTTGCCATGGGTTACCTGACCGTTGCCATGCGTTAACTGTCCGTTGCCATGCGTTAACTGTCCGTTGCCATGCGTTTACATGCGTTGTTATGGGTTAACTGTCCGTTGCCATGGGTTAACTGTCCGTTGCCATGCGTTTACATGCGTTGTTATGGGTTATATGACCGTTGCCATGGGTTAACTGTCCGTTGCCATGCGTTAACTGTCCGTTGCCATGCGTTTACATGCGTTGTTATGGGTTAACTGTCCGTTGCCATGCGTTTACATGCGTTGTTATGGGTTAACTGTCCGTTGCCATGGGTTACCGGTCCGTTGCCATGGTAACCGGTCCGTTGCCATGGTAACCGGTCCGTTGCCATGGGTTACCTGACCGTTGCCATGGGTTAACTGTCCGTTGCCATGCGTTAACTGTCCGTTGCCATGCGTTTACATGCGTTGTTATGGGTTAACTGTCCGTTGCCATGGGTTACCGGTCCGTTGCCATGGTAACCGGTCTGTTGCCATGGGTTACCGGTCCGTTGCCATGGTAACCGGTCCGTTGCCATGGTAACCGGTCCGTTGCCATGGGTTACCTGACCGTTGCCATGGGTTAACTGTCCGTTGCCATGCGTTAACTGTCCATTGCCATGCGTTTACATGTGTTGTTATGGGTTAACTGTCCGTTGCCATGCGTTTACATGCGTTGTTATGGGTTAACTGTCCGTTGCCATGGGTTATATGACCGTTGTTATGGGTTAACTGTCCGTTGTCATGCGTTAACTGTCCGTTGCTATGCGTTTACATGCGTTGTTATGGGTTAACTGTCCGTTGCCATGGGTTATCTGTCCGTTGCCATGCGTCAACATGCGTTGTTATTGGTTAACTGTCCGTTGCCATGGGTTATCTGTCCGTTGCCATGGGTTATATGACCGTTGCCATGCGTTAACTGTCCGTTGCCATGCGTTTACATGTGTTGTTATGGGTTAACTGTCCGTTGCCACGCGTTTACATGCGTTGTTATGGGTTAACTGTCCGTTGCCATGGGTTAACTGTCCGTTGCCATGCGTTAACTGTCCGTTGCCATGCGTTTACATGCGTTGTTATGGGTTAACTGTCCGTTGCCATGCGTTTACATGCGTTGTTATGGGTTAACTGTCCGTTGCCATGCGTTTACATGCGTTGTTATGGGTTACCTGTCCGTTGCCATGCGTTTACATGCGTTGTTATGGGTTAACTGTCCGTTGCCATGCGTTTACATGCGTTGTTATGGGTTAACTGTCCGTTGCCATGCGTTTACATGCGTTGTTATGTGTTAACTGACCGTTGCCATGGGTTAACTGTCCGTTGCCATGCGTTAACTGTCCGTTGCCATGCGTTTACATGCGTTGTTATGGGTTAACTGTCCGTTGCCATGGGTTACCGGTCCGTTGCCATGGTAACCGGTCCGTTGCCATGGGTTACCTGACCGTTGCCATGGGTTAACTGTCCGTTGCCATGGGTTATATGACCGTTGCCATGGGTTAACTGTCCGTTGCCATGCGTTTACATGCGTTGTTATGGGTTAACTGTCCGTTGCCATGGGTTAACTGTCCGTTGCCATGCGTTAACTGTCCGTTGCCATGCGTTTACATGCGTTGTTATGGGTTAACTGTCCGTTGCCATGCGTTTACATGCGTTGTTATGGGTTAACTGTCCGTTGCCATGCGTTTACATGCGTTGTTATGGGTTAACTGTCCGTTGCCATGGGTTAACTGTCCGTTGCCATGCGTTAACTGTCCGTTGCCATGCGTTTACATGCGTTGTTATGGGTTAACTGTCCGTTGCCATGCGTTTACATGCGTTGTTATGGGTTAACTGTCCGTTGCCATGCGTTTACATGCGTTGCCATGGGTTACCGGTCCGTTGCCATGGTAACCGGTCCGTTGCCATGGGTTACCGGTCCGTTGCCATGGTAACCGGTCCATTGCCATGGTAACCGGTCCGTTGCCATGGGTTACCTGACCGTTGCCATGGGTTAACTGTCCGTTGCCATGCGTTAACTGTCCATTGCCATGCGTTTACATGTGTTGTTATGGGTTAACTGTCCGTTGCCATGCGTTTACATGCGTTGTTATGGGTTAACTGTCCGTTGCCATGGGTTATATGACCGTTGCCATGGGTTAACTGTCCGTTGCCATGCGTTAACTGTCCGTTGCTATGCATTTACATGCGTTGTTATGGGTTAACTGTCCGTTGCCATGGGTTATCTGTCCGTTGCCATGCGTCAACATGCGTTGTTATTGGTTAACTGTCCGTTGCCATGGGTTATCTGTCCGTTGCCATGGGTTATATGACCGTTGCCATGGGTTAACTGTCCGTTGCCATGCGTTAACTGTCCGTTGCCATGCGTTTACATGTGTTGTTATGGGTTAACTGTCCGTTGCCATGCGTTTACATGCGTTGTTATGGGTTAACTGTCCGTTGCCATGCGTTTACATGCGTTGTTATGGGTTAACTGTCCGTTGCCATGCGTTTACATGCGTTGTTATGGGTTAACTGTCCGTTGCCATGGGTTACCGGTCCGTTGCCATGGTAACTGGTCCGTTGCCATGGTAACCGGTCCGTTGCCATGGTAACCGGTCCGTTGCCATGGGTTACCTGACCGTTGCCATGGGTTAACTGTCCGTTGCCATGCGTTAACTGTCCGTTGCCATGCGTTTACATGCGTTGTTATGGGTTAACTGTCCGTTGCCATGCGTTTACATGCGTTGTTATGGGTTAACTGTCCGTTGCCATGCGTTTACATGCGTTGTTATGGGTTAACTGTCCGTTGCCATGGGTTACCGGTCCGTTGCCATGGTAACCGGTCCGTTGCCATGGGTTACCGGTCCGTTGCCATGGCAACCGGTCCGTTGCCATGGTAACCGGTCCGTTGCCATGGGTTACCTGACCGTTGCCATGGGTTAACTGTCCGTTGCCATGGGTTATATGACCGTTGCCATGGGTTAACTGTCCGTTGCCATGCGTTTACATGCGTTGTTATGGGTTAACTGTCCGTTGCCATGGGTTAACTGTCCGTTGCCATGCGTTAACTGTCCGTTGCCATGCGTTTACATGCGTTGTTATGGGTTAACTGTCCGTTGCCATGCGTTTACATGCGTTGTTATGGGTTAACTGTCCGTTGCCATGCGTTTACATGCGTTGTTATGGGTTAACTGTCCGTTGCCATGGGTTAACTGTCCGTTGCCATGCGTTAACTGTCCGTTGCCATGCGTTTACATGCGTTGTTATGGGTTAACTGTCCGTTGCCATGCGTTTACATGCGTTGTTATGGGTTAACTGTCCGTTGCCATGCGTTTACATGCGTTGCCATGGGTTACCGGTCCGTTGCCATGGTAACCGGTCCGTTGCCATGGTAACCGGTCCGTTGCCATGGGTTACCTGACCGTTGCCATGGGTTAACTGTCCGTTGCCATGCGTTAACTGTCCGTTGCCATGCGTTTACATGCGTTGTTATGGGTTAACTGTCCGTTGCCATGCGTTTACATGCGTTGTTATGGGTTAACTGTCCGTTGCCATGCGTTTACATGCGTTGTTATGGGTTAACTGTCCGTTGCCATGCGTTTACATGCGTTGTTATGGGTTAACTGTCCGTTGCCATGCGTTTACATGCGTTGTTATGGGTTAACTGTCCGTTGCCATGCGTTTACATGCGTTGTTATGGGTTAACTGTCTGTTGCCATGGGTTACCGGTCCGTTGCCATGGTAACCGGTCCGTTGCCATGGGTTACCGGTCCGTTGCCATGGTAACCGGTCCGTTGCCATGGTAACCGGTCCGTTGCCATGGGTTACATGACCGTTGCCATGGGTTAACTGTCCGTTGCCATGCGTTAACTGTCCGTTGCCATGCGTTTACATGCGTTGTTATGGGTTAACTGTCCGTTGCCATGCGTTTACATGCGTTGTTATGGGTTAACTGTCCGTTGCCATGCGTTTACATGCGTTGCCATGGGTTACCGGTCCGTTGCCATGGTAACCGGTCCGTTGCCATGGGTTACCGGTCCGTTGCCATGGTAACCGGTCCGTTGCCATGGTAACCGGTCCGTTGCCATGGGTTACCTGACCGTTGCCATGGGTTAACTGTCCGTTGCCATGCGTTAACTGTCCATTGCCATGCGTTTACATGTGTTGTTATGGGTTAACTGTCCGTTGCCATGCGTTTACATGCGTTGTTATGGGTTAACTGTCCGTTGCCATGGGTTATATGACCGTTGCCATGGGTTAACTGTCCGTTGCCATGCGTTAACTGTCCGTTGCTATGCGTTTACATGCGTTGTTATGGGTTAACTGTCCGTTGCCATGGGTTATCTGTCCGTTGCCATGCGTCAACATGCGTTGTTATTGGTTAACTGTCCGTTGCCATGGGTTATCTGTCCGTTGCCATGGGTTATATGACCGTTGCCATGGGTTAACTGTCCGTTGCCATGGGTTATATGACCGTTGCCATGGGTTAACTGTCCGTTGCCATGCGTTAACTGTCCGTTGCCATGCGTTTACATGTGTTGTTATGGGTTAACTGTCCGTTGCCATGCGTTTACATGCGTTGTTATGGGTTAACTGTCCGTTGCCATGCGTTTACATGCGTTGTTATGGGTTAACTGTCCGTTGCCATGCGTTTACATGCGTTGTTATGGGTTAACTGACCGTTGCCATGGGTTACCGGTCCGTTGCCATGGGTTACCGGTCCGTTGCCATGGTAACTGGTCCGTTGCCATGGTAACCGGTCCGTTGCCATGGGTTACCTGACCGTTGCCATGGGTTAACTGTCCGTTGCCATGCGTTAACTGTCCGTTGCCATGCGTTTACATGCGTTGTTATGGGTTACCTGTCCGTTGCCATGCGTTTACATGCGTTGTTATGGGTTAACTGTCCGTTGCCATGCGTTTACATGCGTTGTTATGGGTTAACTGTCCGTTGCCATGCGTTTACATGCGTTGTTATGGGTTAACTGTCCGTTGCCATGGGTTATATGACCGTTGCCATGGGTTAACTGTCCGTTGCCATGCGTTAACTGTCCGTTGCCATGCGTTAACTGTCCGTTGCCATGCGTTTACATGCGTTGTTATGGGTTAACTGTCCGTTGCCATGCGTTTACATGCGTTGTTATGGGTTAACTGTCCGTTGCCATGCGTTTACATGCGTTGTTATGGGTTAACTGTCCGTTGCCATGGGTTACCGGTCCGTTGCCATGGTAACCGGTCCGTTGCCATGGGTTACCGGTCCGTTGCCATGGTAACCGGTCCGTTGCCATGGTAACCGGTCCGTTGCCATGGTAACCGGTCCGTTGCCATGGGTTACCTGACCGTTGCCATGCGTTAACTGTCCGTTGCCATGCGTTTACATGTGTTGTTATGGGTTAACTGTCCGTTGCCATGCGTTTACATGCGTTGTTATGGGTTAACTGTCCGTTGCCATGGGTTAACTGTCCGTTGCCATGCGTTAACTGTCCGTTGCCATGCGTTTACATGCGTTGTTATGGGTTAACTGTCCGTTGCCATGCGTTTACATGCGTTGTTATGGGTTAACTGTCCGTTGCCATGCGTTTACATGCGTTGTTATGGGTTAACTGTCCGTTGCCATGCGTTTACATGCGTTGTTATGGGTTAACTGTCTGTTGCCATGGGTTACCGGTCCGTTGCCATGGTAACCGGTCCGTTGCCATGGGTTACCGGTCCGTTGCCATGGTAACCGGTCCGTTGCCATGGTAACCGGTCCGTTGCCATGGGTTACCTGACCGTTGCCATGGGTTAACTGTCCGTTGCCATGCGTTAACTGTCCATTGCCATGCGTTTACATGTGTTGTTATGGGTTAACTGTCCGTTGCCATGCGTTTACATGCGTTGTTATGGGTTAACTGTCCGTTGTCATGCGTTAACTGTCCGTTGCTATGCGTTTACATGCGTTGTTATGGGTTAACTGTCCGTTGCCATGGGTTATCTGTCCGTTGCCATGCGTCAACATGCGTTGTTATTGGTTAACTGTCCGTTGCCATGGGTTATCTGTCCGTTGCCATGGGTTATATGACCGTTGCCATGCGTTAACTGTCCGTTGCCATGCGTTTACATGTGTTGTTATGGGTTAACTGTCCGTTGCCATGCGTTTACATGCGTTGTTATGGGTTAACTGTCCGTTGCCATGGGTTAACTGTCCGTTGCCATGCGTTAACTGTCCGTTGCCATGCGTTTACATGCGTTGTTATGGGTTAACTGTCCGTTGCCATGCGTTTACATGCGTTGTTATGGGTTAACTGTCCGTTGCCATGCGTTTACATGCGTTGTTATGGGTTAACTGTCCGTTGCCATGGGTTACCGGTCCGTTGCCATGGTAACCGGTCCGTTGCCATGGGTTACCGGTCCGTTGCCATGGTAACCGGTCCGTTGCCATGGTAACCGGTCCGTTGCCATGGGTTACCTGACCGTTGCCATGCGTTAACTGTCCGTTGCCATGCGTTTACATGTGTTGTTATGGGTTAACTGTCCGTTGCCATGCTTTAACTGTCCATTGCCATGCGTTTACATGTGTTGTTATGGGTTAACTGTCCGTTGCCATGCGTTTACATGCGTTGTTATGGGTTAACTGTCCGTTGCCATGGGTTATATGACCGTTGTTATGGGTTAACTGTCCGTTGTCATGCGTTAACTGTCCGTTGCTATGCGTTTACATGCGTTGTTATGGGTTAACTGTCCGTTGCCATGGGTTATCTGTCCGTTGCCATGCGTCAACATGCGTTGTTATTGGTTAACTGTCCGTTGCCATGGGTTATATGTCCGTTGCCATGGGTTATCTGTCCGTTGCCATGCGTTAACTGTCCGTTGCCATGCGTTTACATGTGTTGTTATGGGTTAACTGTCCGTTGCCATGCGTTTACATGCGTTGTTATGGGTTAACTGTCCGTTGCCATGGGTTAACTGTCCGTTGCCATGCGTTAACTGTCCGTTGCCATGCGTTTACATGCGTTGTTATGGGTTAACTGTCCGTTGCCATGCGTTTACATGCGTTGTTATGGGTTACCTGTCCGTTGCCATGCGTTTACATGCGTTGTTATGGGTTAACTGTCCGTTGCCATGCGTTTACATGCGTTGTTATGGGTTAACTGTCCGTTGCCATGCGTTTACATGCGTTGTTATGGGTTACCTGTCCGTTGCCATGCGTTTACATGCGTTGTTATGGGTTAACTGTCCGTTGCCATGCGTTTACATGCGTTGTTATGGGTTAACTGTCCGTTGCCATGCGTTTACATGCGTTGTTATGGGTTAACTGTCCGTTGCCATGGGTTATATGACCGTTGCCATGGGTTAACTGTCCGTTGCCATGCGTTAACTGTCCGTTGCCATGCGTTTACATGCGTTGTTATGGGTTAACTGTCCGTTGCCATGGGTTAACTGTCCGTTGCCATGCGTTAACTGTCCGTTGCCATGCGTTTACATGCGTTGTTATGGGTTAACTGTCCGTTGCCATGCGTTTACATGCGTTGTTATGGGTTAACTGTCCGTTGCCATGCGTTTACATGCGTTGTTATGGGTTAACTGTCCGTTGCCATGGGTTACCGGTCCGTTGCCATGGTAACCGGATCGTTGCCATGGGTTACCGGTCCGTTGCCATGGTAACCGGTCCGTTGCCATGGCAACCGGTCCGTTGCCATGGGTTACCTGACCGTTGCCATGCATTTACATGTGTTGTTATGGGTTAACTGTCCGTTGCCATGCGTTTACATGCGTTGTTATGGGTTAACTGTCCGTTGCCATGGGTTATCTGTCCGTTGCCATGCGTTTACATGCGTTGTTATGGGTTAACTGTCCGTTGCCATGGGTTATCTGTCCGTTGCCATGCGTTTACATGCGTTGTTATGGGTTAACTGTCCGTTGCCATGCGTTTACATGCGTTGTTTTGGGTTAACTGTCCGTTGCCATGCGTTTACATGCGTTGTTATGGGTTAACTGTCCGTTGCCATGGGTTATATGACCGTTGCCATGGGTTAACTGTCCGTTGCCATGCGTTAACTGTCCGTTGCCATGCGTTTACATGCGTTGTTATGGGTTAACTGTCCGTTGCCATGCGTTTACATGCGTTGTTATGGGTTAACTGTCCGTTGCCATGCGTTTACATGCGTTGTTATGGGTTACCGGTCCGTTGCCACTCTTCTCTTTCTTTGCTGTCTTAACACTAGGAGTCCCAGGCTTCTACCTTTCTACCTTTAAAACCCACCACCAGCCAAATGGCTGGTAGCCAAGTGGAAGCTAAATTGGCTAGTCATTCATATGTAAATTAGGTTGTTAGCTGGGAATTCTGGAGGGAGGGGAGTGGGGGTGTGTGGATGAGGGGGTGGGGGAGCTGCTAAAAGCTGTGAACTTCCTTTTGTGTTTCATCTTGATGCATTCTCAATCATCCAGGGAAATAAATCTCCAAAAGTCACCAACTTGGAGTGTTTCAGTTTGCCATCTTAGGGAGAAATCAACACACATGGGTGTAGGTCCTTTGTTGCTGAGATTTATTGATAAAAACAGTACAAAAAACCAACCATTTGTACACATATTTCAGAGCGTTCTCACTCCCGAGGCGTAACATGTTGACGTTTTGTCACGTTCCGCGGCGTTCCTGAGGAACGCGAAAGGAGACCTTCGGCGTTCTTATGGTACGCGGCGGGTTATGGCTGGAATCCAGTGCAATGACGCTCCCGCGGGAGTAGACGTTCCAGCCCTGTATTCCAGCCCTAAACCTAACCTTATCCCTAGCCCTGACCATAACCTTATTCCTGACCTTAACCAGGACTTTAATGATGTTAAATAGCGTGTTTCTAAGCGATTTGAAGAATAAGAGCGAACATGTGTAGGTTCAGTCCAGACGGTTCTCATATTTCCTCTTTTTCCGAGGTCATCATTTAGGAACGTGGTGGGTAGCCGAAAACGTAATATGGTGACGATTTGTCACCTAGCGTAAAATGTTACGCTTTGGGAGTGAGAACGGGTTGCATATTTACAAATAATAATAAAAAGTGAGTGAGTACATTTCAACATTTTCAGTAATCACTCACAATCCTGGCACTGCCATGGTATCTGTAGTCTGCATTTACCACATGTGTATCTGTAGCAGTGAACACATCGCACAGTGGCATGATTGTTCTTGCATTTGTGTTTGACCTGACACATGGCTCTTTTTCCAGGACTAGGTGTGGAGGGTTGTGTCCGAAGCAACTGTTCTTTTCTTGCCTTCTTCTCAGCTACATGAGAGTGAGCCAACTCTCTTGCAAGCTCCACCACATTTACATATGAATGACTAGCCAATCCACTAGTGGATTGAGGAATTTCCCTGCGAATCTTGTTGACTGTGCCGAGGATGGTGGTTTTCAGTCTAAGAAGTTTTTGCGCAAGTGAAAGCGATGTGAAAAAATTGTCCGTGGTAACATTTCTGCCCTTGTCTAGGAATGGTTCCATCAGCCTCATTACTAAATTTTCAGAAAGTCTCTCCCCAATGGGACGATTGGGGTCCTTGCCAAGATATGGGAAGACATTGCAAATGTACTTGGATTTTAGGTCGCAAGCCACCCAAAACTTGATCCCAAACTTGTCAGGTTTACTTGCAATATACTGCAGGAAACAGCACCGAGTCTTTGATGGGAAAAGCTGTTCATCAACGGTGATATGTAGACCAGGGTTGTAGCACGTGATGCAGTTGGTGACCAATGATCCCCACACACTGGAAATTGCAGCGAACTTATCAGTCTTTGCTCGATTTGCTCCATTGTGGCATCAATCAGACCACTGGTATAATGTTGAAATGTACTCACTCACTTTTTATTATTATTTGTAAATTCTTTCGGTGCTGTGCTACTTGGAAACCGAATTTCCCAGAGGAACACACCCGAGGGATTAATGAAGTTTTATCTTATCTCTTATCTTATCTTATAAGGAACAGATATGGAGGGGTAATTCCGGGAGTGGGATTACGAGCATGGGAGAAGCGTCTGGGAGGAGAACAGAATACTATCACGCACCTTTTGAGCACTGGGAGGAGGACACCACTTATAATAGACACACTCTTTATCTTCAAGAGCTCGGCGCCTGGGTTCACGCTTATCATCCACCGTGACAAAAGATACCACAGTTTCATGTAACCTATGAGAGGTAAGTCTAAACTTCATTTTCTAACAATTTTCTTTTTGCACAAATGTGTCCTTGATCAACATCATCAAAAAGACTTAACAACTCTAGATACCCTATGACCAGGATGAAAGAGAATATACAGAAGGGAAAATCATGGTTCTTTGTATTCCCATATGGAAAAGATATATAAAAATCTTATAAAGTTCTGTCTTGTGTGAAACTTGTATGAAAAGCATACAAGAGTGAAAACAGATATAAGATCCCTTGAAAAATCATATAAATGAAACTTGTATGTTTTGGATACTTACTAAAACATTATATGAAAGTAATGAGAAAGTGGCCTGTTACATGAGTAAATCATATAAGCCTTATATGGTTCACTATATGAAGTAGGCCAAATCTTATGCAAGTCTTTTATAAGTTTGTTCTATTTCTTTTCCATATGGGTTAACTCAGTGAAGTATGCATTGTTTGTCTATTTGACTCATTAATGTCAAAGTATTATTTTTCATAGCTCTATATTAAGTAAATATTATTTTGTCTTTGGGTTTATAGAGAAGAGCACAGAGGAACAACCAGATTCATGAATGATGGACACAGAAGACAAGACTCCAGGTACCATACACATTAATGCTGTTATTGTCAACATTTCTGATTTAAAAGGTATTAGATTTTGTATTTGCATGTATTTATTATTCATCTAAAGTTTTATCATAATAGTTAGTGTTTGCCACCATGAGAATAATTTCAACTGTTCAAAGGATTAAATGTAATAATTTTCTTAGTATCATCAACAATCAATTTACTTTTGGTAAAAGAAAAGCTTCCAGGGCCAGTTTAATGTTTTAAAGTCAAAGGGGACCTGCTAAAAAAGTTGATTAAATGGAAAAGGAAAACAACAATAAACAAAATATTAAATCCTATAAATTAATTAATGTAAATTCAGAAATTTAGTAATTGTTTTTGGTCATTTTGGTCATCTAAGGTGGCAACAAAACAGTGGTTGTCTAATATAAAAGAGCTACACACCACAGTCTGCCCCAGAATTAGTTTCTACTCGACACAACTGTCATGCAGTATTATCACTATTTCCAAAGTTGTGTCACCTGGGCAATTTTAACAAAATAGCCAGTTGAGTTTAAGTTGTGCTACAAGCAACAGTAACCAAACACCAGTTATTGATTATTAAATGGTAAATGGCCTGCATTTATATAGTGCTTTATTTAGTCCCTAAGGACCCCAAAGCGCTTCACACTACATTCAGTCATTCACCCATTCACGCACACATTCACACACTGGTGATGGCAAGCTATATTGTAGCCACAGCTGCCTGGGGCACACTGACAGAGGCGATTTATTAGTCCTAAAGATTTCATAATTTCTGACAGTGTTTCACCGATATAGTCAAAGGAGCTTGCAAAGAAAAGCGTCTGGACTTCTTTAAATTGCTTGAAGACGTCTCACCTCTCATCCGAGAAGCTTCTTCAGTTCCAAGGTCAAATGGTGGGGAGTCCCAGATTTAAACCCAGTGGGAGTTTCCCCCCACAGAGGGACAAAAGAATCAGAATCAGAGTACTTTATTGATCCCTGGGGGAAATAATTTTTTTGTTACAGTGCTCCATTGTAAACCAACATAAACCAACATTAACAAGACAGACAATACTCTAACTAAGAATAGTACAATATATATATATATATATATATATATATATATATATATATATATATACCTAATAAAAGGACCCCCTGATGATCCTCTAATCACATGAGCCAAGGTGTGAAACTGGGTGTGGGTCCCAATCAGCCAGGGTTACGGGTGAGCTCATTGTGAAACCTGGCCCCACCTTATCATGCGATTTCCTGAGATCAGATGGCCCAGGATGTGAGTGGGCGTTAAGGCGTCTGGGGAGGGATCTCAAAACTGGATTATAGATGGCAGAGAGTTGGTGTCGTAAACCACCGCCTCTGTTCAAAGATGGTCACTCACAGTGGACATAGATGGCTTCTTTCACTCCTCTTTCAAACCATCTGTCCTCTCTGTCCAAAATGTGAACATTGGCATCCTCGAAAGAGTGTCCTTTGTCCTCGATGCAGATGGACTGCTGAGCAGAGGTGTGGACTCGAGTCACATGACTTGGACTCGAGTCAGACTCGAGTCATTAATTTTATGACTTTAGACTTGACTTGAAAAAATGTTCTAAGACTTTACCCCAAATATAAAATTTAACATGCATATTATATAGAGATTGAAAATGTGACGTCATTCACGGGTAGAACCGCAAAGGATTCTGGGAACTCGTGGCAAGCGGTACTAGCGCACGCAGGCTTTCAATTAAAATCAGTTACACAGCGATAAAAAGAAACACAAAAATGTCAAGAAGCTGTTGTATTATTAACTGCAATAGCCGGTCGCATGACAGCCACGGGAAGCCGACGGGTAAAGAGATCGGTTGTTATCGGATTACGTCGTTGAAGAGAAATTGTTCAAGCCATGTTTCCGAAGTAACAAAGACGCGACTGGATTGCAGCCATTCTAAGACCAAATATAACGTCCCAGAACCCTCCAGCTCACAGGTTAGTCTGCTCCAAGCATTTACACGAAGGTCAGTGTTTTTTAGTAGTTAATACGTCATTTTCATAACATAATTAGTGATATAGGTTACAAGCAAGTCTGGCGCTGAACAGAAATTGTCGCGCTATGCTCCTTTATTTATTGTGCATAAATAGTGAATTGTCCTGACACAATATTGCGTTTCGCTTCTGTTATTATGGTACATTGACAAAAACATATACTTTTATTCACAGGATAAAACAGGTTTTTTGTATCACTAATTGCCCAGTACGATTACAGCATACAATATTATTGTCACTGCTACATTTCTGTGATTTCGGGTACCAGAAATTATTTCCACTGCTAATTAATTACCGTTGAGCTCAAAGGTCCTATTAATAAACGGTTAACGAATGTGTATTTATGACGACAATTTGTGAGACTGGTAAACTTATGATACGTACGATGGTCTTTCGTTCTACACGGTGCATTTCAAGGTCCTGTACCCATCCGTCGGTAAACTGTACCTGGGCTTGTTGCAGTGACCTGAAGTTACCACATTTCATGAGTGTATGCACTCACTCCAAGAACCGTATGATTATAAATATGCATATAAATATGCTACAATGAGATAGCTGACTTCATCTAACTAGCAAATGTTGTCCAGGCTACGTTGGTGATACAGTTTTTTTTAATGTGTATGATATTTTTGTCATGCGATTTTAAAGCTGGTCCTACAACCGCATCCAAGAATAACATGCAGCTTATCTCAGAACTGTCGGTGAAAATTATTCTTGGAGCTAGGTTTAATTGAGCTGAATTTTAAAGAGGTGCAATTTCACAATTTGTGTATATTTTCTACGTTCACTTTTGTCATGTGTTGAGAAAAACACAGATTTAAAATTACATGGTCTAATATTTACATTTAGCATATAACTGCAACATTATTTTTTCGTTGTTTTTTTTTTTAAAGACTCGAAAGGACTTGAAATTCAAAGTTTCAGACTTGTGACTTGACTCGGACTTTTACACCAGTGACTTGAGACTCGACTCTGACTTGCCTGACATTACTTGAGACTTGACTTGAGACTTGAGGATAAAGACTTGAGACTTACTTGAGACTTGCAAAACAATGACTTGGTCCCACCTCTGCTGCTGAGTCTTGTCCTGTGGAGGTGGCTCTTCTATGTTGTGCCATGCGCTTGTGAAGTGGCTGTTTGGTCTCTCCAATGTAGAGGTCTGGGCATTCCTCGCTGCACTGTACAGCATAGACCACATTGTTAAGTCTGTGTTTTGGAGTTTTGTCTTTCGGGTGAACCAGTTTTTGTCTGAGCGTGTTGCTGGGTCTGAAATGCACCGGGATGTCATGCTTGGAGAAAACTCTCCTGAGTTTCTCTGATACACCGGCTACATAGGGGATGACAATGTTGTTGCGTCTGCCCTTCTTATCCTCCCTCGCTGGTGTCTGGTCTTCTTTTCTGTGCCTCTTTGCTGACTTTAAGAATGCCCATTTAGGATAGCCGCACGTTTTGAGTGCTTCCTTTACATGTGTGTGTTCCTTCTTTTTCCCTTCAGGCTTAGAGGGAACATGTTCTGCCCGGTGGTGTAGGGTCCTAATTACTCCAAGTTTGTGTTCCAAAGGGTGATGGGAGTCAAAGAGGAGGTACTGGTCCGTGTGTGTGGGCTTCCGGTAAACTTCGATGTTGAGTTTGCCGTTCTCTTCAATGTGCACGGCACAGTCCAGGAAAGGCAAACAGTTGTCCTTTGTGTCTTCCCTGGTGAACTTGATGTTTTTATCCACAGCGTTAATGTGCGCAGTGAAGGATTCCACTTCTTGTGTTTTGATTTTGACCCAGGTGTCGTCCACATATCTGTACCAGTGGCTGGGTACTCTTCCTTTGAAAGAGCCAAGAGCCTTCCTTTCCACTTCCTCCATGTAAAGGTTGGCTACAATAGGTGACACGGGGGAGCCCATGGAGGTCCTTTTGTCCCTCTGTGGGGGGAAACTCCCACTAGGTTTAAATCTGGGACTACCACCATTTGACCTTAGAACTGAAGAAGCTTCTCAGATGAGAGGTGAAACATCTTCAAGCAACTTAAAGAAGTCCAGACGCTTTTCTTTTCAAGCTCCTTTGACTACGATGACCCGGATGACTGAGAACCTTCACAGACATTTCACCGACATAGTTTCTACATAATTCTAGTCTCTGCGCAAACAGCTAAAGCTAATGATAATGTTCGTTACATTCAAGATACAAAATGCTTGTTAGTATTTTCTCATATCTACGGGGGTATTTCAATTTAAAAAAGAAAATTGTCACTCATTCTCCAGCTCTTCAGTGTTTGCCACAAGAGGCCACACAGACTTAGAACTGTCTCTTATTATTGATTTAAAACCCTTTTTAAAAAAAAGAAAAACTCTGACGCAATAGAACACATTACAAGGTGTTTACAAACAAATAATAATAATGGATTGATATAGCAGTTTCAAGGCACCCAAAGCGCTTTATAATGCCACTATTCATTCACTCTCACACACTGGTGGAGACAAGCTACGGTTGTAGCCACAGCTGCCCTGGGGTAGGCTGACAGAAGCGAGGCTGCCATATCGCGCCATCGGCCCCTCTGGCCATCACCAGTAGGCAGTAGGGTAAAGTGTCTTGCCCAAGGACACAACGACCAGGACAGAGAGCCCGGGGATCGAACCGGCGACCTTCCGGTTACCTTCCCAACCCCCTGAGCCACGGTCGCCCTGATAATAGGTGATTTAGTTATATAAGTATCTTATGAAACAGGAAAATGGTACATCAGTTGCATCCTATCTTTCCTTTATATTCTATTTATGTTTGGAATATTTCATTCACCTAAATTATATCTATAGTTAAATAACAAACATAGTCAACAATTAAGTAACAGATTATAAAGAAGTTCTTTTAACAATTATTGTCTTTAATTTCAACTTCTCTGTTTGTCTTCTTTAGGCCTGTTAAACTTTATCACCAAACTTGGACTGGAAAAATTTTATCCCAACAAGCTGACTCTGCAACTTCTATTAGAAATCAACAAAAGCAACACATATAATCACACTGTTCAAACAGTGGAAGATATACCATGGTGTTTCTTTGGAAGATTGTTTCAAATCAATGCAGAGTGCAGGGACTGTACACAGGTACCGAATAATAACCATGAGGAGGATCTGTTTAATGATCAATATGACCTTGACTTTTGCCCTACAGATGACACTGACGATAGGTTTAACCCAGTTGACATCATAGTAGCACTTTTCAAATGTGCTGACAGCTTCTTGCAACAGCAAATGACCCTCAAGATGTCAATGTGCCAGTTTTCTGTCCCACTGTTGATGCCTCATAGTAAAAATAGTCAGTGTAACCTGATGCTTTGGGCTCTGAGAGACATTGTCAAAGAATGGCTTCCACATGAGTTATCTCAATCAAAACACTTTGTTGAAGACAACATTGTTCAAGCAGATATACCACTCTATTCATTTGTGAGGCTGAAAAACTGCAACCTATCCAAGTCACAGCTTTTAAATATCATTCTCAGCCGAGGTCAACAGAATCACAATTACTTCATTCACAGAGAAATGGAAGGAGGAGCAATTGAAAAGAAAATTGCCAATGGACTGGTTGAGGTTTGTTGGTACCTGCCCAGTGGAAGAGAAAATCTTGACATTTTTCCAGAGCCAGCCGCCTTCGCTAATTTGCGAGGAGACATTTGTGAGTCGCTCACACAATTCAATTTTCTTTACCAAGTATCAACTGCTGTCTTTGTGTTCCTGGACAAAGTTGAAGAACATGAGCAGAAGATTTTGCTTTCTCTACCAAATGTGAAAACAAAACTGTTCTTGGTAGTTGATGTCAAAGACAGGAATGCAAAAGAAGACATATTGTCTGTGAAGGTGACACAAGAAAAATTAGATTTACCAAAATCCAGCATCCAAATTAAACGCTCAAACATGAACGTTGTCGAGTTTTCAAAAAATATTTGTGCAGCTATTAAGACCTCAAATGTAACCACAATGAAAATAATCAACATGTTTGACAAAGCTGTTGAACTTGGTTTGTCTGTGGCTGAATGCAGGAGTGAAAACCAAGAAAAGGCAGCTGAAGAGATTATGAGGGGCATTGGAGTCCGCAATATATCCGACTACAAGAAGCAACAACTTCCTCTGCAGGGAGATAACTGGAAGAGGTTGTCACAGTTGGAAAAGGAACAGTGTAGATTAAAAGATTTTGGTGACTCAGGACTGGAAGAGTACAAATGTCAGCTCCAGCAAGAAGTGAAGCAAATTAAGAAGGAGCAAAGTACCTACAAATTGTCCAAAGCAATGAGAACTTTTATTGCTAACCTATCTACGAACAACAAGGAAGAACAAAACTATTTCCTAAAATGGATGAAACTGAAGCTTGATACAAAATCACGGGAAAAACTCTCCGCATTGAGAAAGAAATTTAAAGAAGAGTGCAGGAAGAAAGAGTCCGAACTCATTGCAGAGCTGGATCAAGCTTTGCTGGAGAGCTCTTTAGGAATAGAGCATTACATGAGAGAGATGGGGCTGATCTATGAGTTTTCTTTGCACTCACAAAAAACTGTTGATGAAATAGTTGCTCTGCCAAGTGTTGTAGCTAAAATGCTGCTTGATGGATATCCTTTAGAACTCTTGGATGGAGATGCTTCCAATATTCCAGAGAGATGGGTGACAGATGTGCTGATGGAGCTTCATAGGAAGGTTGGAGAGAAGAGCAGACTGTTGGTAGTGTCTGTGTTGGGTGTTCAAAGTACAGGGAAATCAACACTCCTCAACACCATGTTTGGTGTGCAGTTTCCTGTCAGCAGTGGCCGATGCACAAGAGGGGCTTATATGGTCTTCCTCAAAGTTGGTGAAGATTTAAAAACTGATTTGAAATATGACTTCATAGTTCTCATTGATACAGAAGGTCTAAAATCTCCTGACATGGCACAACTAGAAGACAGTTATGAGCACGACAACCAGCTGGCAACCTTTGTCATTGGTCTAAGTGATGTAACCATTATTAACATTGCAATGGAGAATGCAACTGAAATGAAAGATATCCTACAAATCACAGTGCATGCATTTTTGAGGATGAGGCAAATTGGTAAAAAGCCAGTTTGTCATTTTGTACACCAAAATGTTGCTGGTGTTTCAGCTCATTCCAAGTGCATGACAGAGAGGAAACATCTCTTGGACCAGCTAAACGAAATGACCAAAATTGCAGCTAAAATGGAAAAGCAACCTTCTATTAATGCATTCACTGATGTGCTGGACTACAAAATTGACAAAAACCACTGGAACATCCCTGGACTCTGGCATGGAACCCCACCAATGGCACCAGTGAACACAGGTTACAGTGAAGCTGTAGCAGATTTCAAGAAAACTCTTTTGGAAATAATGAAAGATGACAGAGATAGAAAAGCCACACAGATCCCAGATTTTCTCGAATGGATGAAAAGTCTGTGGAGAGCAGTCAAATATGAAAACTTTATCTTTAGTTTCAGAAACACTCTTGTGGCTCATGCTTATGACAACCTTTGCAAAGAGTTTAGTCAATGGGAGTGGGAGTTCAGAAAACACATTTTCTGCTGGCAGACAGAAGCAGAGTTAGAAATCTTAAATACTGACAATGAATCAGAAGTTAACACTTGGGAAAAAGTGGTTCATTCCAAAAAATCTCAACTGTCTGACAAAATAACACACCAACAAAAGCTAATGATGGAGAAACTAATTCACTATTATAAAAGGAAAGACAGAGATGTAAATTTGATAGAGAAATACAAGAACGATTTCTCTAAAAGTATTATTGGCCTTGCCAAAGAAATTCAACAGTCTGTCTCCATTAAACTTGATTGTGCCCTTCAGCTAAAGATCAGCAAAAAGAAGGCTCAAGATATACAGAGAAAATACAGAGATTTGATTGAAGAGCAGGTCATGCAGCTCTTGGGTAACTACACAAATACATCTCTGTCAGATGAACAGCTGACAGATGTGTTTGAAAAGATGTGGACAGACGCAACAATAAATGTGTGTGGTCTGGAACACCGAGATATCGCAGGATCAGTCCTGATGCAACTGAAAAAAAATTTCTTAAACCGGAAAGTCAACAAGGATTTACAGGACGGCTTAAAAGAATATGGAAAACAGCCATTTAAAGTTAAAAATGTCCATTTAGATTCCTGGTTCAAAATGGTAAAAAACTGGTTCCAACATGATTGTCAGAGCTCTGCAGACAGTGCAATTGAATCTTGCACACAGTTTGTACTTGATACAGTAAAGACAAATGGAGATTACCATGAGTCTTTCACAAGGGATCTTCTGGAGAAAATCGATAGTTTCCTTGAACACAGTTGCAAACACCACAAAACAAATATACAGTTTGAGATTGACCTGAAACTTCACATTTGTAGCTTTGCCACAAAGCAGTTCCTGGAAATGCACAAAAAGTTCTTGTACAAAAACAATCCTCAAAATCAGCTGGAGAAGCTCAAGAATCAGTACTTGTCAGACTTTCTCGATTTGTATAAAGACAGAGATCACTGCCAACGAAAAGCAAAAGATTTTGCCAGAGTTTGCATCAAACCTGCAGTGGAAGACTATGTCAACAGATCACTGGGAGTAGATATTGTAGATGAGATTGTGACCAGCTGTCATTCAACAGAGTACAGTTCCCGCTCTTATTTCCAGTACAACATTCAGAGAGAATTACTTCAAAAAGAAGACTTTAATAGTTTTGTGAGGTACATCAGTAACTATGAAATGTATGTTAAGAACTGGATTTATGAGCACGTCAAGCAAAAAATGTCAGAGGATGAAACTTTATGCAAACTGAAAAACAAGATCCTGCAGGTCATATTTACAAAAATCACAGAAGCGTTAAATAAGGCATCAAAAGCAAAGGATGGCACTCACCTTGAAGATAACAAGGAAAGCATCACAGAGTTCATCAACAGCATGCACAAATATCTAATTAAGGACATCTTATTATCAGAGGAGGATGAAAAAGCCATCCTGTTTCAAATCCAAAGCACATGTTATCCATTTATCAAAAGTCTCAAGACCTCAATAGAAGACTTAAAAGCAGAACTTCAGCAGGAATTCTCAAAATCCAAAGATATTGCTGCAGATTTGGAAAAGCTTCCAATCAGACCACATGACGAGCTTTTCAAGCGGGTGTTTGGTTGTGGACAACAGTGTCCATTTTGTAAAGTGCCCTGTGAGGCTGGAGGGAAAGAACACACTGAGCATCATGCAGCTGTGCATCGACCACAAGGTCTTGGCAGATATAGAAACCTTGACACAGAGAAGCTGGTTGAAACATTATGTACAACTGATGTGTACAGTAGACGTAAATTTCGCAACACACTAACTAAGCAGGAATGGCATCCTTACAAAGACTACAAAGCGTATTATCCAGAGTGGCACATTCCAGCAGATCCTTCTGTAGAAGCATCGGACTATTGGAAGTATGTTTTAGTGAAATACAATGAACAGTTTGCTGAAAAATATGACGCCAAGCCAGCTGATGTTCCACAGGCCTGGAGAAGCATCACAAAGGAACAAGCACTGAAAGGCTTAACAGAAGCATTCAACATGAAATGAATCACGTACAATCCTAACAAATATCATTGAAGAAAACAATGTTAAAATAAGGACTGATGCGCACTTAAGATACAGGACATCATCATTACAAAGATCAGTCCAAATAAAAATGAATCAATACAAATAGTAAATGATTTACTTGGCTGAAAGATGTCAAGCTTTAATATTTTATTTTGTATTGTGTCCTTGATATAAACTACAAATAGTTATTTTACCTCTTTTTAGAGAACATTGTTAGCTTTTTCTTTTTATCTTATTTTATTTGCTTTTCAGACTTTTCGATTTTCTGAAGTTTTCCTGTTTTTTATTCATTATTGTAGATGTTTTATATTCACTACAAAGAATATGTAATAACATTATTTTGCAACATGATCATTTATGTTTTTCTTTTCCTCTGTTTTCCCATGATGTCCCATGGTGCTTTTCTTTGATGTCAAGGAAAGCCCAGACCTTTCTGTTACTGGGCTTTAAATAGTTTAAATAGTAAAATAGTCACTTTTAAAGAAAGACTTACCCTAAACTAGATTTACTGTCTGCCAACGTTTTTTCTTTTTAACTGCCTGTGCATGTGGAGCAAGTGCTCTAGCATTAGAGTTTTACATCAACAGAAAATTTTTATCTTTAAAGTCTGTATAATAAATAAATAAACTTTATTTACTTTGAATACACTCTAAGTTTTATGTGCACGAGGTTACTAGTGTTGGCCAAATTAAGTTTTCTGAAACACTGAAGCTTGTATAGAAAAGGGTTCATTACTCAAAGGTTCATTACTTTTTAACACCATCGTCTTTGGTGGCATCTGGTGGCCAATAATATTACAAGCCGCTTGAATCAGTCAGTGAGTGACGTCACCAGACACCGATAAATAGTTTTAAAATGTGTGAGAGAGGTTGGACTGTGAAAGTGAATTGTATTTAAAGGGTTAAAGTTCTGAATTTGAATTAAAATCAAGTCAATGAAAGTGGATTTTTTAAAAGATATATTAATTTTATAGCATTTTGGAAACGTAAACAAGGGGTTTAAAAATAATAAAAATATAAAAAATAATAAAAATTACAGACCTAATATGTTGGTGGACAATTTTGACCACGAACAAGCTGAAAGGGTCGTGATTCTGAACAAACCCAGGGTTAAACTGAACCGTCCGAGTAAGTGATGAGAGGGATTTCACTGTGCAAACATATGTTTTTGTGACGATGCCTAAAACAATATTCTTTGGAGGATGCGGGCATCGATCCCGCTACCTCTCGCATGCTAAGCGAGCGCTCTACCATTTGAGCTAATCCCCCACAGGAGACTACCCCGAGTGACGTCATCATACACTGATAAATAGTCTTAAAATATGTAATGTGTAAGAAAGAGTATTTCAGAGATGAAAGTAAAATTAATTTTGGTTATTGAACAGATATTTTCGGACTTTTTATTCTCTTCTTGGAGACGCAGCACCAAAAAAAAAAAATCACATCCCACAGCATAAACCGCAGCAAATTACAAGAGGGAGGAGGGTAGTAACTTTTACCATTTACTGAAAAAAGCATGGGTCATTTTTGGCCACGAACAAGCTGAGAGGGAGTTTTTATGTTTTTGCTCTCCCTTCACAAAAATAACTATGCATTATAATCAGTGTTGATGTGAATAAATTACATGTCTATTAATGTACTATTAATAATACAAGAAATTCCAGTAGCACTGCAAATATATATAATTGTGAGAATTGAGGTTGTCTTCCATCTAGTGCAGTGGACAATCAAACTGGCTTTGGTCAAAAATGTAAAAATTAATAACTATTTTACATTTATGGAAAGAACTGAAGTTAGTTAAAAGCTTTATGCAGAAAAATGGCAAAAATCATAAAAATAATAAAAATTACAGACCTGGACATTTTTGGCCACGAACAAGATAAAAGGGTAGTGATTTTGAACAAACCCAGGCGGTTAAACTAAACTTTCCGGGTATTTCACTGTGCCTAAAATCAATTCTTTTGGAGGATGCGGGCATCGATCCCGCTACCTCTCGCATGCTAAGCGAGCGCTCTACCATTTGAGCTAATCCCCCACATGAGACTCCGCCGAGTGACGTCATCAGACAGCGAGCGTCTTAAAATGTGTAAGAAAGGTTGGACTTTGAAGCGAATCACCAGCAAATACATATAGCGTATTTCAGAGATGAAAGTAAAATTAATCTGGTCAATCGAACAGATATTTTCGGACTGTGTATTGACGCAGGACCAAAAATAAATCATATCCCACAGCATCAACCACAGCAAATGAGAAGAGGGAGGAGTGTAGTAACTTTTACCATTTACTGAAAAAAGGCATGGGTCATTATCAGCAGAGGTTTGGGATCAAACCAGTGTGAGACCTTGGGTCACCCTGTTTACATGTTTAACTTAATAACTAGAGGTGCAGTACTCTAAGACAAGTCTACTTTAGTGACCTTTACTGATCACACATGTTGTGAACGGACACACGTGGGCTTTGCTTCTGGAAATTATACTGGGATAGTTCCTCTTTTCAGTATTCCTGCTTCTAGCGCTCCACGGTCACGGTCAGCGAGCCTAGGATTCCTGTGATCAACTGTAGACGCCAGTGGGGGATTAGCTCAAATGGTAGAGCGCTCGCTTAGCATGCGAGAGGTAGCGGGATCGATGCCCGCATCCTCCAAATTTATTTAACCGTGAACTAAAAGCAGACAAACACTACAACAGATCACTGCAGGGCGAGAAATCCAATCCTGTCGTATGAAAAAACCCTCTGTGCAGAGAATCTTCGTAACTTCCCGTGAGAAATATCCACAACACAACAAAAACAACTTCGCAAAACAGTGGAGAGAGAGGTGTTTTTCTTATTTATTAATTACCAGGTTGTTATGAGCTTCTTGCTGCCACAGCACAGTTCCGGTCTATACAGATATATGAACAGGTTAGTTATTACTTATATTACTTTTAATACATTACTTCCTTTTAGTTTGGGCAGTGTTTTGGCGTGATAAGGAACCTTTTTAATGCCCAATAAAGCTCATAAACCAGGTTGTAAAATTAAAAATAATGATATGTCCTAAACAGCTGTTGTAAAGGTGGGGGAGGGTTGCTCACAGAGGATCATCTTCCAAATGACCATAAGCTCTCCGTAACAGCAACAGAGAAATTTGTAAGTCTGCACAATAAACACACCTCTTTATGTACTTTATCACAATGCGTAATGACTTAAAAGCACCTTGAAAAGATTCCCAGTGTAGCGTAAAATGTGACCTTTAATGAGACATCCAGCTTGCCTGAGATCAGTGTTTGTGTTTATTAAGGCTGAGTGTTAAAGGCTGTGGGTTCATAGCCTCCGAAGGTAATAACTCTATATTACAATAAGCAGCATGTCGTTATGATTTACTGGCTATTGTTGTGCAAAAACTCCATTTTAACTTTAAAAGATATTTACACTGGTCTGTAAACATCAGGAGTCATGATGGCAAATAAGAAAACATATGTTATACTTTTGTAAATGAAGACTGTATAAATTTAATATTGTTTTTTCTTCGTATCTTCATCAGAGCTCAAACTAAATGAAATGACTGATCCTATTTTGAATACACGAGGAGAAGATTTCATAATAAACGTGATTTTTAATTCATACACTGATCTGCATTCAATAAAATCTGTCATGCGGGGAAATAAAAATATTGTGACTGGGAGCAACAACATGAAACAAACGCACCCACGCAGACACAGACAGTTTTATCATCATGAGCATGAACATCATCAGGCAGTGAAAATTCCATCAGATAATGTTCTGCTATCTGAGCATGTCTCCCCCCTTAAAATGACCCTCATTGATCCTGGTGCCCCATGCTTCCTCGTCCTCCGTGTCCTCTCTGCGATAAGGAGGTCAATCAGCTCGGTTCGGTCTGAAAGCAGTTTCTGAACCACGAGTCCTGGCGCCTCCATCCCTCGCTGGCTCACTTTCTGCTCCGAGTGTCCCAAAGCCAAAAAGGTTTGTCTGAGTTGTTTTTAATCTTTTCAGTGTCTGTTACAGGAAGCTAAAGCAGCCGGACAGCAGGCTGTCTGTCTGATGCTGCCTCGTTTTCTCCTCTCACATGAAGTCATCTGAATCATTGCCGTCCTGCAGAGTACAGGCAGTAAAGCACAAGTTACAGACTGTTCATCATCTACTGCTTCGCTAAAAAAAACACCTTAAACAACAAATATATATATATATGACATCAAATAATAGAATCCTTCTTGGTGTTCACCTCATTAGTCTTCATGTTTTCAGTCCTCATCAGTGACGAGTAGTTCCTGCAGTGACCAAAACGCAAGAGTGTCACACATAGTGGCCAAACTTTATTTGAGATATTTTTATTTTATAACTATTTATATCTAAAATGTACATGTGGTCGGGTTTTTGCTGTTACAGATAAGGTTAAGCGTAAATAAGTGTGTGCTTTAGGAATCACCTGCTATGGCTTGGTTAGCATAGTTTTGACTCTTAAGGGGAAAATACTAATATTGTGTAAATGGACACAACTTATAGAGCTGAAATTTAGTTTGACAAAAACCAATCAGTAGATTTAAAGTGGTGTGTCTTATATCAACTGCTGTGAGGCTCCCGTGAAATATAAGTGCTACTGCAGACTGAAATGTCATCGTACTTATCAATGCGATCGTTTTCGCAATATTCATGCAGCCATAATTAAACATTTCTAAAACACTGTTCTACCTGAGCTCCTCCTGCTCTTTTTTCCTTTTCTGCTCCTCCTTCTCTCTCCTCTTCTGCTCCTGCAGCTGAGCTTTCTTCTCGTTCCTCTCCTCCCGATCTCTCGATTCCTTCTCTGCTGCCAGATCAGGGAACCGTTCCACTTTTGTTTTCTCCAGACGGTTTATTATCTCATTGATCTTCTTCTCCACTGCCACGATCTTTACCTGTGAACACAAAGCCAGTTTAGCGAACACATAAAATTGCCTAAATACTATGTAATGTTAGAGTATTACACTGATTGCTGCATAATAATCCATCAGCGTACATGAAGCCAGGTCTGCTGACCTCTTTCTGTCGATAAAAGCCGATCTGTCCAACATCCATGTCTCCTGTTTTCTTCAGGTTGGCCCACGCTGTGTAAACCACATTGATGTTGTTCATCTTACAGCCTGAAAACATGTAACACGTCAAGTTTAACCACATCTGCACACAAAATTCCTCCCAGTAAAAATAACAGCAGACAGAAACTTGTACAAGAGGATCTCTCAGGCCAGCCTGAGTATTTTCTCTTTACCTTGGATGCTGTTGTTTTTCACCAGTTGTGCGCAGTCTATCAGCACCTCTGGTGGGATATCATCAATGGTTTGACCCTAGAAATGAATCACATAATAGTTACATCACTGTCAAATATTTTCCATAGAATTTGTATGTGGAGTGTTGCTGACACAACCAAAAACAGAGAACCGACTGTTATATTTAGTGACAGTTATTCTGAGAATTAGATCCTTAATAAATTGCCAGTTCCGAGAAAAAACTCAGGAGTGTGAACTCTTATTTAAAAGTCTGTTTTTCAGGGTCATTCTCATTGGGCGAGCTTATGCTTACCTTTGGCATTCTCAGATATACATGAGCTGAGGACAGTTTGTCCACGTGAAACCTGGATGTAGGGAAAAGGAGAAGGTTTAAATGACAGGATGCCATAAAGTATAATTTTAACAAGAAAAACTGTAACAAATTATACACAGAAGAAAAAATTTATTAATTTCAAAGGCAAGGAACAAATAATTCTAAAAAGAATCTACAATTATAGTTAAATGGAAATAAAAATATTAATAAAAAAAATGAAAGTCATCTATTTTTAACTACGAATCGGTTTTAAAGAGAGAGACATTAGCAGTGATGGGAATAACGGCGTTACTTTTTCAGTAACGAGTAATCTAACTAATTACTATTCCTATCGTTACAACGCCGTTACAGTTACTAAGAAGAAAATGCGGTCCGTTACTATTTTCAACAAACAGACGGTTGAAGCTGTGTTCAGCTTACCGCATCTTATATCAGTTGCACGGAAGTAGCTGTAAGTAATCTGGACGCTACAGCTTTAAGCAGCTGCGCGCTCCCGCGGACGGTAATCACGATCACTGTCTAGCACAACACCTGGAGCTAAGGGGCAAAACAATCGCATGAGTGCTGCTGTTTGACTGAGGAAGAATAAAATAGTCGTGGTAAGCCAATCACATGACCACTTCAAGATGACGAAGCAACAAGGTGACATATATAAGTTTTTAAACTGTGTTGATAGGCCACGTAAAACCAGAGTCATGATAAACAATATATAGGCGTGTTTTTTCCTGAATAGTTTTGTCACGTTTACTGTCTAAGGACAGCGCAGCAAGCACTCTCTGCTTATGCAGACATCAGCATAAGCAGAGAGTAACAAAAACCACAACAAAAAACAGGGGAAGTTTTAGGAGTGACGGCGAGAGAGAGTGAGAGAGCAGAAAAAGAGAGAGAGAGTTTTGAGATGTGAGAGATTTGTGACGTTTAGCGTGTTTAGAGTGTGTAGTTAATGTGTTGTCTTGTGTAGTTAATGTGTAGTGTTGTGGATAGTTTTGTGTTGTGTGTCAGAACAATGAGGCGATTGCTGTCTCCATGTAAAAAACAGGAGTGATACACTTGCTGCTGTCAGACCTGCAGGTATCAGGCCGTGATGTTCTCCTTTATAGTGGACAGAAATTATTTTTTTGGAGTGGCACAAATCAGTTGTGTGGCATCTTATTGAAGAACAGCTGATTGTTCTGTAAATAGTTTGAAATGGTTATTTAAAAAAGGGGTAAAAGGTAAATGGATGCAAATAACTTTGTTGTTTGCAAAACTTGTGCATAGGATTTTAAAATTGACAATTTATATTTGCATTTAAAGTTAAGAAATATGATTCATTAAACATGTTTGTGGTTGTTACAGTAAAAATATAACTTTTTCTACTCTGATTTTATGCTTTTTGTCTGATTTTAGATCAATTGTGTTAATACAGTATGTCAAAATGAAAACATGACTGTAAATTCAGACACGTGAGATTGTGCTGAAAAGAATGATACCAAACAAGGCAAAGTAAATAGTTTGTAAAGGGAAAATGTGGAGGGAAAATCAAAAGTAGTTAAAAATGGCCAATTATACCCTGGACCCCAGAGGGTTAAACGTTTTTTTAAAGTAACGCAAAAGTTACTTTTCAAGTAATTAATCACTTTTAGAATATTGTAACTCAGTTACTAACTCGGTTACTTGAAGAAGTAACTAGTAACTATAATTAATTACTTTTTCAACGTAGCTTGCCCAACACTGGAAATTGGTAATACAGAAAATCCAAAGCACTTGTTTAAATGCTGAATAATTGCAAATAATTCTTGGTGCATTTTTTTTTTTAAATTTAATTCAACCCTTCATCGTTTGGCTCTCACTTCAGGGGTCATCACAGCAGATCATCTGCCTCTATCGCATGCTCTGCCTCCATAAACCTTCTGTGTGGTCTTCCTCTCTTCTGGCATTTCAGTATTTCCACTTTCCCCTGCTGTACGTGTCCAAACCATCAAGCTCTCGCACTCGCGGTCTAGTCCCTCCATTTAAAGCCTCTACTCTCTAAACTCCTACATTCTGTCTCCCTACCGCCAATCAGGCCTTCATCCTCTCTTTCTCTGTTTTTGGCAGAAGTACTGTTTTCACCAGCATCCTACGGGTCAACAGTATGGAAATCTCGTTCTTGTTCATCTGCTATTTATGTGAAAAGGACCATCTCTAAACTGACTGAAATTGCTGCATCCACCTGACCAGAATCAACTTTCTGGGATGTGAATATTTGGCATGGAAAACATTTTATTCTAATTTCAACCCTAAATTACAAAAGTAAACTAACATGAATTTGTCATGCCTACATTAACGGACTGCACTTTAATGTTTCTACTGTTATAAACTCACTCAATGTTTACATCGACCGTTCAATACATTCTTACAAATGGTGCTTAAAGTTAATTCCATAATCATCAATGTGTCTTAGTGTTAAGACACATTTATCTATGAGTCCAGGAACCACGTACTTTTATTGCTCATCTCAGTTTCTTTAAAAATTCCAGCTGCAGAAAATTCAGGTTATTTCAGAGTTCAGATAAAGAATCTCACCAGATATCTTCGGGCCATCCATACTTGATAAGATCCTCATCTGTAGGCATGAAACAGCCTCGAGTTAAAAGGTGATAAGATTCAATAAGAGATTTATTACCGGTGTTTAAGCAACAAAGTAACACAGGAATGAACAGATATAGCACACATCGGAGGAAGGTAGAGAAGGGCGTGAGTGCGCGATCAAAGGACAGCTCTCTTACTTTCATATTTGTCTTTTCCCATGTAGATCGTGAAGGAAGGGCCCACCACTAAAAATTAGACAGGAAGTGGGCCGTTACTGAGTGAAACTGCAAAATCACCTGGCACGAAACTCGTGAAAGACACTAAACAGCTGTAAGGAGTGCGAAGCTAACCAGGCTAACAGCTAATGGCAGCTCAACTTACCGGCGCTTGTGAAGTAAAACACCATTTTACGTGGATTAAAAATCGCCACTAAAAAGATGAACAATGTGTGTTTTAACTTTGGGTTCTAAACCGCTGACTGTGAAGAAAGACAAATTTCATCTGCAGTAAGACCTGCTGCCGTTCGCGTGTACAAAATGACCTGGGAAGCTGTTACCTAACTGAGGGAAAGTAGCGTGTAGCGCAAAGGAAACAGCGAAATTTATCTTCAAAACAAAAGCCGAAGGTTTACATCGATAGATAAAATTAGTAAATGCTGATTCCTTTTAAGTTAATTTATGTTTTTATATAATCCTCATCGAATTTTTTCCATTAGTAAATTGAATTTTATCTCATAATTTTTATGAGTGGCTTTTTTTTCACATGAAGATGTTTTATTTTGAAGGCTAAAACTAGAAGTTTCTCTCTGCTTTTACTACGTTTCCCGTGTGGTAGCTGTTTCCGTTTCCTGTTACGGTGTAGGGTTTTTTTTCCGACACTGGCGCGCGCTGTTCAAAACACAAAGAAGAAACGCGCGCGAGCCGTAGAGGTAGGAGACCCGCCAGCGACTCAAATATATATATATATACAGATATACAAACGTTTATTGGTTTATGTAGCTCAAGAGAAACATACTTGGTAAGGAAAACGAAGAGTTGTATTTTTGTGTTTTATCTCATAATTGGGGTACATTAGTTTTAAGTACCGTGACTCTAATAAAGGTTTCCAAGGCAGTCAGAACTAGCTTATGTTTAATGCTTAATTTATTCACCTTCTAAATCACAAACAAATGCACGTATCCAGTTGAAGTGTGCACAACTCGTGATCGATATGAAAAATGCCCGTTGTTTTGTAATGGAGACCGTGCTGCCTTTGCATAAGCCAATAGTCCCGCCAATTATCTCTTCGCCTCCGTCTGGTGCCCTTAAATGACCGCGTCGTTAGCTAACATGTACCGTCGAGCTAAAGCTGCTTTCGAGATTATTCGTTTTTCCTCACTGACGAAATGACAGTAAGGGGACCTTTAGGCTCTGTCTCATATCGAGATTCATAATCAGCATCCTAATTGTTCATTAAACTCATAGGTCGTGGGCTGTTGTTTACCTGCCACAGTCACACCTGACCCTTGTAGAAAATCTCCTGATTTAACGCCATGGACATGAAATATATCTTGAAGCTGCATTTGTGTCAGTGACCCTTCTGCAGTGAGTATTACTTTCAACGGCGGATTTGTGACCCAGATATCCTACGATTTGCAAAAAGATGTCTGCATGAATAATATGGTACAGCTGATTTGCAGCTGGTGTTCTACTAGGCAACAGATCTCGTTTGGTTCTTTTTGAAATAAGATGCAGTGTTACTTTTGATTCATCTTCATTTTTGAGTAATTAATGTAGATTAAAGCATCTCTTTATTTTCTTTTACATCCAGGTTGATTATGAATTTTTTAAAAATTATTTATTTTTTTTGTATTAGGAGTGACTTTTCAGATCGATGGTCTTTTTTTCAAAGCTGAAATTCTTAAACTTTCTTTTTCTTTTCTTTTTCATTTTATTTCATTACCTTTGTATGAAGATGATGCCCACCACAACCAGAAAGAGAAAGCAGTCCTCCCTGGACTCTGATAGGTAAGCTGTGTATATGCTGTTTGGCTTGCTGATTTACTCTTGAAATGTACTCTGTGTTGGACTTGTACTCTCAGATGTAAGAGAATAGTCTCAGTTGTGCTACAGTCGAGAGATTATGGAAGCTCGTGTTTAATACTACGACAAATTTAGAATTGGGTTCCTGCTATAATGAGACTGACACTAATGGGGCAAAATTGCTTTTACAACTCAGGCTTGAGTGAGAAGTGGGGGTAACCTTGCAACAGGTTGCCATATGGCTAACGGTGATTCATAACAACCCCACATAGTCCTGCATTTACAGCCAGTTTAGAATGACCAGTTAGCCGAACATGCATATCTTTGGATTGTGGGAGGAAACTGGAGAATATGAAAACTACATGCAGAAAAACCTGATTTCACCAAAAGGTTCAAACCTAAAAGCTGCCTGTTTTCAGGCAGTAGTATCATCTGCTCTGTAACCTCAGTAAACACTTTCCTGACAAGTTTATGGGCTCAAACGTGCCAGTTACAAGTTATTGGCCAATTCACCCATCGCTTGTCTCATCTGTTTTGTTTCTCAAACATCAGGCACCCAGCCAAGAAGGGGGTGAGGCGGGAGTTGTCACCTGTGAAGAGGAGGTCTCCAAGAACGCCCCAGCAGTCTCCTACCAGGAAGAAGCCAGCTGGCCGTCTGGACACCTCCCCACAGAAATCTCATCGCAGACCAGCAGGTGGGATGGACTAAACATGTTTTGTTGCAATAGAAATGCTTTTGTAATTTTTAATTGTTCAAACAACAATGCAAACAACAATGGTTTTTCCTCGTACATTTATAATAATTTGGATTTATTTATCTATTATCTATTTATATGATATTTTATTTTTAATTTATTTATTTTTAAAGGCTCTCCAGCTAGATCACCCCAAAAATCTCCATTCAAACCTTCCTTGGTCACGAGCTCCTTCTATGGCAAAAAGAATCCAGTCTATCTCACTCCACTTGAGAGGAAAGCTCTGAAGGACTCTCTGCCTTGTCCAGCTGCTCCACCCTCTCCTACTGTGACCCAAAAGCCAGAAAAGAAGACAACAAAGAACATTAAGGGAGGCAGTAAGCCAAGAAAAGTAGCAGGATCTAGTAAAGGGGGGAAGATGGGTACCAAAAGCTACTCAACATCAATAAAGAGGATCAAGCTGTCCCAACCCAAACCCAGCAGCAGGTTTGTCATAGCTGTTGATACTTCTGAAGCCTTCTTCAAACAACTGTTGTTTTAGTTGGTCTTTTAAGGTTGTTCTAATTCTCCCTGTTTAATTCAGCAGTGTCGCTAAACCGACTCATCCTCCTACCGTTGCACCTAGCAACAATCCCACAGAGTCCAAGAAAGCAATCACCATCACATTCAGCAACCTGAAGCCTAAGCCGAAGATATTTGTTGGAGCTGCTTTCTTCGGTACAGGGAAGAAACCTACATCCATGTACAAGAAAACTGCGCCAAAGTCTTCAACCAGGCCGTCTGCAGCCGTCCTACCACAGACAAAGGGCAAAGAATCAAAGCAGTCTCAGGGTGCTCTGGCAGAAAACCAACAGCAGAAAGAACCTGAAAAGGTTTGTGTACATTTACGTATTACTGGAATATCTCATCTCTTGAGATTCTCTTTTCTTAAAATCATGAAAAGGTTTCTATATCCCAGAAACAAACTACACTGGAGTAATTTTTACCTTTACCTTTTACCTTGACTCTTAAAGAAAAGAGTAACGTTCTTCAGGCTCTTGCGCACAATTTCAATTAATAAAATGTCGCTTGATGTCATGGAGAATGTTGAGGTTTCAGAGAGGTACTTACAGCCTAGTTTGGTGTACAGTGAAATGAAACAGAAATCTTGTAGATGTTGGAGTGTGATGGGAAACGGGTTCATTTTTTTACATCTGATAATAAGTTAATGATGATTTTAAAGGTTTTTCCATGCAATGGTGTCTGCCATTTGATATGTTAAATAAATTAATTATGTTTTTCCCCTCCATGGCAAATATTGTCATGTTAATGGTAATATTTAATCCTGGTTGTTTCCTGCAGACTGCCGTCAAGCCGCTGAGGACGTATGAGAACAAACCAAGCACAAAACAGAGAATGAAGTTTGATCCAACAGACTGGATGGACTCCGTTAATGAAGAGCCTGCAACTCCACAGCCATCAAGGTACTGATGTATTAAACGTACCATTGACTTCATTTTTCGTTTTAGAAATGAAACTTCCCTTACTATTCATTTATTTATTTTTTAATTCATGGCATATTTAACAATCTGAATTTCCAACACAGATCTCTAATATTTGCACTTTATCAATGCCCCAAGACTGATGTTCATTGATAAACTGTTAATCGTCTTCCTTCCTCAGCTCCTCTAAAATTGTGCTGGATAAACACAGGATTACTCACGAGCTCATGGTTACGTTGTTGAGATCTCCAACACAACACAGCTCCACATCACCAGCCTCCTCCTCCACCAGTCAGGTACATGGGTGTCCAAAAGGCTGTTGTTTATAATGTAAATGGTACTTTGATAGTTTTTCTACTACTACTGAGCATTAAAAGTGCTGTGAGAGTATTACACCTGCTTGCAGACACTAAAACGAGTAGTCGCTCCTATTATCCTTCTATGAGGCTTGCCTGAGGGCCGGTGTGTTGCTGTGTAGTGTCACTCAAAATGTCAAGACTCCAGCAGACGCTGAAACTGTAACATGCCTTTACCGAAATTAAGAGGATGAAACTCCTCTTTAGTTATGAATGGCATCTGTTTCTGGCCGTTTTTATAATGTAATTGTAAAACAATCAGAAATTTTCTCTGATTTCCCCCTTTTGTTTATGCAAACACCGATCCCTTCCTTGCTCATTCTCTATGTGATGCAAAATCTGTCAGGACTTAATCGATGGGGTAATAATGCCAAAAAACCCCCGCTTGTGATGGTTACATTTCTGCCTTTGATGTTTTAGCTCTTTTTCCCTTTTTCTGCTACTGTTTATGTGGTTTCTGCTGGGTTGTCAGGTTTGTCTTCTGAGTTTAACCAACTAGGAATTTCCCAGGGTGGCTCAGAGGTACTTATCCCAGAGTAGATATTATTTCCGCCCCAGAGATGATCCTGCACCTTCACCGTGGCAAAATGTTGTTGTTGTTTTGTTTTGTTTTTGTAGCTGACTCATGATCACTTAAATTTTTTTAATGACTCTGTTAACTTGAATTGGTGTTTTCAGGATACTCCTACAACAGAAGGTGGCTCTGAGCCAGCCTTTGAGCTGAGTTACATAAGCCCCACCAGCACTAACTCCAGCTCTCCCAAAGGTGAGCAAATACTTTATTAGATCCCTCAACTCAGGCATAGAGTGGCATAAATAGATCCTGGAGATGTTCAGTTTTACTCAGTCGTGCTTCCATTTGTTAATGTTGATGTTTTTTTGTTTTTTTTCCTCCAGAGCCCGCAGCAGTCTATCCCATATTTGGTTCTGCCTCTAAAAGGTAAGATGGTTTGTTTAGAGTTCAACATTTAAAGATGGCATTTCTGTACAATAAATGCAGTGTGTTTAGTTTTTAGAGGAACAATTACTGAATTTCAGTAACTGAAACAACCCTGAAGCATTCTTTTGAAACATCTGCAGGTCAAAGAGCGCAGCTCTGCGACCTCCTGTGTCCTGCAGCACCCCTTCTGGTCCGACAGCATCGCTGCAGACTCCAGCTTCAGCCGTTAAAGAGCGAAGCATTCGCAGGAAGAAAGAGAAGCAGGATGATGACCAGCTCATCATTGTAAGTTAAATTTATCTGTTTGCATGTATGCTTTGATATATTTATTTATTTTCTATTATGATCCTCACCCCATACTCACCCAGCCTGATGCAGATATCTTTGATTGAAACTTGTTCAAATATTCAACCCACAAAAATCACGAGCTTTGGGGTTTTGTTTTTTTGCGATACATTTTATTTGATTTCATTGCTTTTGTTTCTTTACTGAATGAATTTTTGTATTTATTTATTTTTACTCTCACATCAGGATGCTGGTCAGAAACAGTTTGGTGCAACGACCTGCAGCTCATGTGGGATGGTGTACAGCGCAGACAACCCAGACGACAATTTCCAGCACACCCAGTTCCACCAGCGCTTCCTCGACTCCATCAAATTTGTGGTAAACATCCTTCTCTCCCTTCAGTCGTTGTGTCCTTGGGCAAGAAACTTCACTCGTTGCCTACTGGTGGTGGTCAGAGGGCCTGGTGGCGCCAGTGTCTGGCAGCCTCGCCTCTGTCAGTGCGCCCCAGGGGGGCAGCTGTGGCTACAATGTAGCTTGCCACCACCAGTGTGTGAATGTGTGAATGACTGAATGTAGTGTAAAGCGCTTTGGGGTCCTTAGGGACTAAGTAAAGCGCTATACCAGGGGTCAGCAACCTTTAAGACCCAAAGAGCCATTTGGACCTGGTTTCCACGCAAAAGAAAACACCGGGAGCCGCAAATACTTTTTGACATTTAAAATGAAGATAACACTGTATATTAGAGCAGGGCGATATGGCCAAAAATATTTATCACGATATATATTTGAAAATTTGCGATAACGATATAACCGACGATATAATTGATGCGAGACAAAATACAACTCCACAACATTACTAGCGCAAAAAGACAACCTTCCATTTATTTTCACTTAAACAAGAAGCTGGTTTTTATGTACATTAAAGCTTTATAAAAATGTAACAGTGCAAATGCAAATTCCTTGCTGAAAGTTTAACCAAAAGGCATTTCCAGTAGAAATGGGCTGACATATCCTGAGCATAACCATGTATAATATCCACTGAAGTTAAAAAGAGGTGCTTTGCAACATTAAACTGCAGTGTGCAGTACGCATTTTTCGGACCATAAGGTGCACGGGATTAAGCAGTCAGATAAATCAAACTTTATTAAACTCATTCTTCTTGCTTCCTCCACTTCTGTACCATTGATTCATTAATGTTGAATTCTCTGGCAGCTGCTCTGTTCCCATGTTGTTGCAGTATATTAATGACTAACCTTGTATTGTGGATGGATTATCTCAGTTGTTCTCCTGACTGAAGTTTGGTCCGTTTACAGTATCCTGCCATGCGATTGCATTTGTCTCTAACCATGAAGAACCTTCACGTTAACTTTTATAAGTGGAAAAGTGTTAGTGTTCGTCCTCCAGCTTCACTGTTTATGTTATGCTAACATAGCTGTGTCGCTAGCGATCACGTAGCACATCATTATATACCAGCTAGCCCAACTTCAGTAACCCTACAAACGTCACTGCTGTTTAGTTTCCTGTCTTCATTTATGTTGGAAGTGATAGCAGAGCTGTACGTTTGATTTTTTTCAGAAATCTCTCAGTCAGAACATGCTATATCATGCTTAGGTAACTAGCGAAACTAGCGAGCTAACTTCCGCTAGCTTCCTGCTAACTTCTAACTCCGTTAAATGTAATAACTTTTGTTTTCATGGATGCCTGGAAGTTAAACTTTATAGTTACACCTGGTAAAGCAGCAATGCTGATCGTTTTATTAAAGATGAAAGAATTTAGACAGTTTTTAACTCTAAGTGATGCTGCAGTGTTGTTTGACCTGAAGAGTACGGAGTTTAGGACACAGATTACTCCCAGATTTAAGAGCATCTTAGTCCGACAAATATGACAATAATGACGGCCGCTTGCATGTTCTGCAAAAAAATGTGCTTTGTTGTGTATCTAACGGACAAACACCAAACCAGTTCCACATCACTGAAGTTGCACCATTTTTACAAACCAATTCTAGTTCATCTGTTTCACTCAACAATCGGCCATGTGCGTATGAAAACAAAGGCACTGTGCATGCGCGTTTTACTCCCATTCTATCGCGATATTTCATTTTCCTATCGTTGCCTAACATTATACCGGTATTACCGTGAACGGTATAATATGGCCCAGCCCTACTGTATATATTGGTTTTTTTTTTTACCTTTATGCTTTGTGTGAACAACTAAGGTGTGTTGCTTATGAAATCCCTGAAGTGCTACAGAGAAAATTACATTTTATTTATCTAATTAACACATTTTGAACTCATAACAAAAGGAAAGACACCCAGCTGAACTAAAATGATCCATGTAGCAAACAACAACTGTTGTGAGCCGCCACCCTTATATCACCTTTGGGCTTTTGGAGCCTTGACCTGGCTTTTAAAAAATAATTGGAAAAAAAGCACTATGCTGCTAAAAGATGAAAAATAGATATTTGCAAAATTCTGCCTAAATATGTATTTTACCCGGTTAATGTGTGCAATCACGCCTCGCCGCCTTTACGTCTGTGCTATCTATGCTGTTGTTGGTATGTGTCAGGCTGTGAACTGAAAAGCTACAGCCGGCTGTATGCGTACAGCAACCGTGTGTGAAAAGTGGTCAATAAAGAGATGCTGTAAAGCATGTTCATGCAAACATCGTCGGGTCTGCTGTGATATGTTTACAATGGGACTTCTGCTCCTGAACCTCTGCACACAGCGTCTGCAAATCGGGGCTGTACGAAGTCACTTTCATCTTTACGCAGGACTGTAAGCTGTCGTCTGTGAGGCGTGAGCGGTGTTTGTTTTTAACATAGTTCACGGTGGAGAACAGCTGCTGACATAATGTGGATCCGAACATCCATAACTGGCCTACCTGGGGTTGAAAGTCTCGATAAATGCACAGCGTTTCGGCGGGTACACCGGCTTCCGCGAGTGTGACGCTTATTTTGAGCGATGAAAAAATAATAAAATATAATTTTATTTTTATATTTCGATATCACAAAAATCTTCCAAGTTAAAAAAAGAACTAACATAAATAAAATACACTTCAGCTAAATACTTCTAATTTATTTCCCCAAACCACACGGAGCCGCACTATAAGGACTAAAGAGCCGCAGGTTGCCGACCCCTGATCTATACAAATACCGGCCATTTACCATTCAGTCTCTCTGGACAGAAGACGTGAGTTTATGAAGTACTAAAGTGTGACTAGTGCTTTAGAAACATATTGAAAAAATTATGCAGCATTAGCTGCCAAACATAGTTGGGTGGGCTTTAGTGTACCTGAGCAGCCCACCCAAGTATAGTCCATGTGGGGGGGGTGGGGATCAGGGAAGCTGTTAAAGCTGCTGGCAGGAGTTTACTTCGTGGGATGAGGTTGTTGTAATTGTTGGCTTGTAACTGCAGCTCCTTTCCTCTGTTGTGTTTTCTCAGGGCTGGAAGAAGGAACGGGTGGTGGCTGAGTTCTGGGATGGAAAAATCCTCCTGGTCATGCCAGATGATCCCAAGTATGCCATCAAAAAGGTTTGAGCCAGCACACTGAAGCACTTCTGCTTATTTCTGATTTTTCTCCATGCTTATTTGTTGTTAAGTGCTTGGAGTACACATTGACAATAAACTGGACTGGGCTAAAAACACCACAGCACTTTACAGGAAGGGCCAGAGTCGTCTCTATTTTTTGAGGCGACTGAGGTCCTTCAACATCTGCCAGGAAATGCTGAGGATTTTCTATGAGTCTGTTGTGGCCAGTGCGATCCTCTATGCTGTTGCATGCTGGGGGAGCAGGCTGAGGGTCGCAGATGCCAACAGACTTAATAAACTAATCCGTAAGGCCAGCAATGTTGTGGGGATGGAGCTGGACTCCCTCAAGGTGGTGTCGGAGAGGCGGATGCTGTCCAAGATAAAGACAATGTTGGATAACACCTCCCACCCACTCCATGACATGTTGGTCAGTCACAGGAGCTCGTTCAGTGAGAGACTGAGATTACCGAAAAGCACCACTGAACGACACAGGAAATCATTCCTGCCTGTGGCCATCTCCCTGTACAACGCATCCACTTAACACACTGTTTGCTGCTACAACTACACATGTTTCTTTTCCAACTATTTATTTATTAAAAAAAAAAAAAAAAAAAGAGTGACTTATGTATGTATGTATGTATGTATGTATATATATGTATATATTGTACTATTCTTAGTTAGTGTATTGTCTGTCTTGTCTTAATGTTGGTTTAAAATGGAGCACTGTAACAAAAAATAATTTCCCCCAGGGATCAATAAAGTATTCTGATTCTGATTTCACTTTTAAACAGACAGAAGTGTAGACAGACAGCCTCGTACACAAGTTAGCGTTTACTTAAAAGTGTTGCATTTAATTTTTAATCATTTTTGCGTGTTTGCTTTCAGGCTGAGGATGTGCGGCGTGTAGCGGACAATGAGCTGGGGTTCCAGCAGGTGGCTCTGAGCAGACCAACTCAGGCTAAAACCTACCTGTTCATCAACACAGAGCGACTGGTGGTAGGATGTCTCGTCGCTGAGCCCATACGACAGGTACGGCTGTGTTAGTGTCTCTAGCATATCTGAAAATATAAATGTTTGTTCAGGAAGTCAGTTTGTTGAAACATAGTAACGCTGCAGCTAACATGTAAAGCTTTTAAACATCAGATTTGCTTTGGAGATTAGCCTTTAATTATCCTCTTGGTCTTCAAAACGATGGTTTCGTTTTGAAGTTTCAGTTGATGCCACATGGATCTTATAGGTGCCGTAACTTATGCATAGATTCTCTTCAGGCTTACAGAGTCCTTGAACAGCCAGATCGACACAAGGACATGACAAAGGACGACTTCATGGAGAGACACAGAGCCTGGTGTTGCTCCACTGTCCCAGAACAAGCTCTGTGTGGAATCAGTCGGATCTGGGTCTTCAGCCTGGCCAGGCGACAGGGCATTGCCACCCGCATGCTGGACACAGTGAGGTAGGATGATGCACACAACATGAATCTCGCGGTCTCCTTACTTGTTTCCTCATAGAAATGAAGAATTTTGTTTTCATTGTAGCCATATAAAAGTTGTTTATATTAACACGGCTGTGATGACTGTCAGTATGACCCCAGTATAAGCAAGAACTACGAAACCATTTTTATTACTTATTTTATTACTATTACTTTAGGGTGTCTTTGAATTCAGCCCTCTGTATCAATATGGCATCTTTTTCGTTCCTAACACATTATCAGTATAGGTGTCGGCACATTTGTTTTCCACTCATTGAGATCTAATGTGTTTTCAAAGTGTTTTTTAATATTTCTTGCAATGTATGATGTCTCAGTCAGCTGGTTACTGAGTAAACTCCTCACACACATGAACTTGTGGACCCCCTAAATAATATTTGAATGGTAAACACTATGGTCAACAGCAGGTGGTAAAACTGGAAACAGGCTCACATAAAGTGTTTGACTGGATCTAAAATGGCTGATGGCTTCAGTTTCTTTTCCCTTTTTGTCTTAGGAGTACGTTCATGTACGGCAGTCCCCTAACCAAGGAAGAAATCGCCTTCTCTGATCCGACACCTGACGGCAAACTGTTTGCCACCAAGTACTGCAACACACCAACCTTCCTTGTTTACAACTTTGTTGCATGAGTTTGGAAGGAATTCAAAATTTGTCCCTGTTCCTCTGAAATGGCAGTTGGTTTAAAATTGTCTCTTCATATGCAAAGCAACAAGTGTTCAGGTTTTTCCATGCTGATTAGGCCAGGCTGAGTTTTGTCTCCATTTAAATCTTGGCTGTATACAGTGATCAGCCACAGCATTAAAACCAGCCACGATGCCGGCATTGATCCTTTTGGTCCTGTGGGTTAAGCCTTTGTTGATCAGGCTTGTTTTATCACACAGTTGCTCAGACTGCGGTTTGAGGAGTTTGGAGGTCGAATCAGAACACTGAAGCTCCCTGTTGTGTTCCCGAATATGGTTTTAAAAGCTCATGAATCAGTATTTATATTCAGGACTGCCTCTTCACTGTTGAATGTTTTTGTTTAATGGCAGTGCCTATTTTTTTTTTTTTTTTTTTTCTTTATAAGGAGCTTGAATCCTGACTGAAGACGTTTCTCAGTTTGCTTTCAGTTTGCAGTATTTGTCTTCATGTTCAAATTAAGGACGGAAAACTAGAAGCCTCTTTGCTACATGCTCATCTGAGCAGAATGTCTTTGTGCTCCGGGCTCGACATTTTCTGGAGATGTTTATAGAAACCAACCTGTTTAAAGGTGGATCCTTTTGTTGTTTTGAGGCTTTGTAAATGCATCTAATAAACATGTTAAGTTTGTTTTTTGAGTCTTGGTCTTTTTGTCAAAATGTCTCAAAGTGTGCATACCAACAGTTCATCTGCAATAGAGGAAATAGAGTGCAGCAGTGCCAGTGCAGCTTGAACTGTAAAGGAGCACGGCAGGCTGTATGTAAAATTACCTTTTCTTTCTTTTCTAAAAGCAAATTTCAATTTTAATACTGTTTTTGGTAAATAACTGTAGTAGCATTTGTCTGCCATTGTCTGGTTTTTCCAAACCATATGATGCTGAAACTTGACAGGTTTTTCTTTACATTTGAAACTGGGGACTGGAAATGAAGACAAAGCAACCCAGACACAAACTCAAGTAAAATAGTTCAGCAGTTTTTGATGTGAAGTCAAACTAACCAGCAATCGCTTTTCTGTAAAACATTTTTCTTCCCCCAAAACTCAGAAAAAGAGTAACTTCTTACAGCTGATTTGGACTTATCAAATCAGCATGAATGCGCCCGATGCCAATGCCAGCATTCATGCTTGTTAATGGTATTATTTAATTAATCTGTGGTCATTCCCTGCTGTTTCATGTTTGTGTCAAGCTACAGGAATGAATAAAATGCTGTGGCTTTCTGGGGTTTTTTCCCCTCTTTCTGGAGGAAAAGAAACATTTGTCCTTTGAACGTTCCCTCACATCCATTTAGTTAGTTCAAGAGTTTGCTGCCACGTGTTCCGTTTCAAAAACTAGTGAATTGCAATTACGATGGACCCAAGTATAAATTTCCTATTTGCGAGTCATTTGTGGAAATAACCTGTGATTGATGTTGAATTTATTGTTGAATCTGTGCTGTCTTCTCTTCAGGCTTTTAGGGAGCATGAGATCTACATCAGTGTAAGAGCAGAACTGCAAGTACTGGCACAATTTATAAATGCACCATGTATTCATAACAATAAACCATCCTTTGAGATTTTTTTTTTTTTTTAGATATTTTAAAATCTATATTTGTCTATTGGAAGCAGCAGTCAAAAGAATCTCTTCTTAAATGTCCCTTAAGTTGCTTGTACAGTGAGTATTGTACAAGGAAGGTGAACTTTACCTGCTGGCAAAGATGACGTAGCTAAAAGCTGTAAGTTTCAGCTTAGTCTCAAATAATTTCAGCCATAAGTAGCTGATCAGATTTTTAAAGTTAAACAAGAGAATTATTTAAGTCCTACTGTGTTTTATTGATAGGCTTTTGCCACTGATACATAACAAAAATATTTCTAACTTGAGAAAGTGCATGAATGTGGGAAAGTGGTCTGAGATCATTGTCCAATTTATTGATATTTAAAAAAAAACAACCTATAAACGAACATTTTACAGGTTGAATGAGATTAAAATGACAAATACATATAAACAGTGGATGAAAGCAAAAACATTTACAATATGAAACGACTGTAACACAATAGGAAAGATAACAGACAAATAGCGATATAAAGAGATCAGCACAAACTGGAAAGGCATTTGAGCAAGTGAGTCTGTAGTATATTCATATTTAAATCCACTTTAACCATTAACTATGTTTATGCTCAGTGAAAGTTTGTTTATTAACCCGTGCAGAAAAAATAGGTATGTATCAGGAGACTCGTTATGTCCATCTGTTCTATAATCATTAACCCCTTTAGAAAATAAATCTATTAGCCCGACATTTATGAAGTTTCATTAAACATTTCTAAGCTGCACCTCTGACACAGTGAGCAGAATAACTCAGTCGATAACGATCACCTCAGAGGGCGTTTTGTCCAAAGAGGCGTTGCTCTCTAAAGCCTGGACGATCTGGGCGGCTGTTGGTCTTTTCTTGGGGTCCTCCTCCGTGCAGAGGTAGAAGAGCTCCACCATTCTCCGGTACGAGCTGCCCAGAGCCTCGGTGTCCAGTGCCGGCCGCGTCCCCAGCCGCTCATAGTAGGCGTCCTCATCAAAACTCAGCTCCACAGAGTCCTCTAAAACTAAAGCGCATAAACACAGTCAGTATACTGTTCCACAATTAGGTTTTTCTTTTAGTCTTCACTGTATGGAGTTATGCTTCTTCTACACACACTTCAGGAATGATAATCTGATGGAGCAACATGCTTCGTGGTCAGTCTAACCTTTTAAACTACTATCAGAAAGTACAGTCAAGATGTAACTATGTGGGCACAATCAAACTGAACAATTACACGTTTGCAGGGAATGAACATTAAGAATGAATATTTAAAAATGAAAGAAGATACATTCTTATTTTAGTCACTGTTTGTAGAAATAAAGGAGAACTGGAAGCATCAGTGTCAGTTGATGTGGATTAGGATTTTGTGTCAGCCAAACATAACTGTAGCTGCACAGAAAGTAATAAATGAAATTTAAATGTATCCTCTCAGTACCGAGCTAAGGCTCTAGTTTACACTGAGGAGGATAACATTTTGCTACTTTCTACTGCTAACTTAGAACCAAGCAAGCTTAAGAGGCACTGGAAACCAAATAATGCAAACTGAAAAACTGTGAAAGTGTCATGAAGACACATGAAAGAAAAGTTAACATGTCTGAGTAAATCAAAGTGACATCTCACCTTCACCCTCCTCATCCTCCAGCATCTCCAGATGAGGCATGGCCAGCGTCATCATCTCCCACAGAGTGAGACCGTAGGCGTAGATGTCTGCCTTGTCTGTGATCTCTCCTCCTTCATCCAAACATTCCTTGGGCTTCCACGGCTCTGTGCCGATGTACTCCGCTTTTGGGTCAGACACTGAAGACACAGAGTTGTTTTTCATGAAACTCCTTTTGGACTGAGAAACAATTTAACTGCAAAACAAACAAATTTAATTTGTCCAGGTTGCCACAATGGCGTCACCCAAAATTACATTACTTTTAAAAACAAAGCGCATCTTTGAGGCTCCAGAAGTTTCTAATTAGTTCAAATTGAACCCAAATTGTTGGAGACCCCCGCAGACTGATGACATGATGTATGAAGATAATTTATGTTTCTATCCGGGCAGAAAAACAAAGTAAATCAACTGCTGTAAACAGCGGTTACCACACAAATGTGTCTGCCAATTCTGTGCTTTAATCCATGATTAATCCCATTTGTGTGCCTGCATACGCTCTGTACCACTTCAGTTAACTGCACCATTTAACAATGCACTGTGGGTGAGTACTCAGTTTTGCTGCTTTATGAATGAAATGACCTGCATGGCAGTCATAAAAGGAGCTCACTGAGTTGCTTTAGTAAGGGGGGAAAATGAACATGGCTCATCTGTTCAGCAAGGAGAGAAACGTAAGAGCTGGCTGAACATTTCTGAATAAAATCTAATTTTTTCACTTTTGTGACCACGAAGCCATATTCCTTTTATTACATGCTGCTTATGACAATTTTCACCAGGTCAGACATCTGTTTTCATGACCATTGAGAAAAAGGCACCTAAGATATGGGCTAAAGTAGGAAGGCCTTTGGTGTTGTTCTCTGTGAAGATTTATTTTAATGCCAACATCATCAGCCAACACATTATTGAGCAGAAACACAATTCTTTACATGAAGTCTCCTTTACATCCTTCCCCAAATTCATGACATTTTTCACTGAGGTCAAAGACAAGGAAGAATAAAGGAAGTTTAATATTGTGATTGTTATTTCCCCCCCAGATTATTTGACCCGACTCGTTGATTTGAGGAGACATTAGAGCAGAGCTGGCAGGGTTAAGTCTGTTTAATTCCAGCTAATTTAATAAAACCCTAAAAAATATAATAAAGTAATTATAACTACAGTTTCCATCCAAAGCTCAACAGAAACAACAGAAAATAAATCAGCACATGTGCTTGAGCTGTGTGGGTGTTATTCTGAGCTTGTCAGCTTATTGGCAACATAACTACTTCTGCAAAGCTGAAAACTACACCAGAAACAATGCTTCCAGACAAACTATAATGCACTATAATGCTGCTGCTGGGACCTTGTTTCAGTAGATTAACATTTCAAATCTCAAACTCTCATATATAAAACTGGTCAAAAATCTTTAATATGACAGAAAAACTCAGAGCTATATCTCGTGAACAAACACAGAATTTACCTTTCATGTTTTCATCCAGCTGCAGAGACACGCCAACATCGCAGATTTTCACTGTTTCAAAGTCACCCTTGATGACCACGTTACATGATTTCATGTCCCCGTGCAGCAGCAGCTTCTCATTGTGTAGATACTGCAAAGACAAAGTATTCCTGAAGCTCATGGCTGATGTTAAACAGACAAATATTTAGGAATGAAAGAAACTTTTGAATAAAGTGAGCTGGAGGATTATTAAACAGTAAATACTATGAAAATTTACCATTGCCTCACAAATGTTTTACTTTTAACCAGGGATATTATTTAGCATCAGCACATCCTGGAAGAAAATAAAGGTGACCAATACGTTTCAGATAAAAACCACCACTTTTTATCTATTAAGTGGTTAGTATTTTTAAATTTTTAAGTCTTGGTGTGTGTTATGTGTAATTTTTAAAAATGTATTTAATTTGTTTTCACCTAAATAATAAATATATTACAACCTAAAAGATACTGTCAGTTGATATATTGGCAGACAGATGAATATTTGACAGATGGGAGAAAGACTCTTCAGCCATGTTATGTTGCATAGTTTATCCTCCAGAGGGAACTCTGTACCTGCTCTGCTGGCAACATGTTTGTTATGCCACAAACAATAACAAATAAAACATTTAAACTGCACTGACATATTTGCTTAGCAAGGGCTCACAAATAACTCAACATCGCAGATGTTAGCGAAAACTGTTTGCAGTGTTTCCAACAGAAAAAAGTATCAGCCAATATTGGATTTTTAAATCACCAAATATCCGTATCTAAAAACATGCAGCTCAAGCAGACATATAAAATAATTTGTACCATGTCGTAAAAGATCATGTGTAATAGCTACACATGGTCAGATGTGGGAATTAATCCCACCTGTGACTATATATGTATGTATGTATGTATGTATGTATGTATGTATGTATTTCCAGTTATGACACAGGTGATTATGCCAGGTAGAAAGGAGGACCATGTAAGTGATTTACCTGCAGGCCACGAGCCACATGCAGTGCCACTTTCTCTATAATAGCGGCAGGAAAAGCTTTCAGGCCGCCCTCCCTCCGCTTCTCTATCAGGTCATTGAGGGACTGCTCTCCTCCGTACTCCATGGCCAGACACTTGGAACCATCTTTGGCAGTGGTGAAGGCACGGAAACCTTGATGTTTGCACAAAGACGCACAAGGTTTAAAAGAGCAAATATAACAGTATCACAGACGGCATGATCTGAAAATAAGAGAACCAAAAAGCTATTTTGCACATGATTTTTACCAAGTGACCAACACAAACATTAATAAAAAAATCAAATGATGTTGAACTGTGGGATTCAGTGTTTTTTGTTATTTTCTTATCTTTTCTTAGAAACAATGTCAAAAATTTACAGTGTCAATGGAAAATATAAGTTACTGACTTGCACATGTAAGGGGACATATAATGTGACCTCAGGGAGCTGAACAATGAATCTGTTTTTTTTTGTGTCACTGCTAACTGAGACAGATCGCCATCACAACAGTGCCCGCTCTTACCAACGATGTTTGGGTGATTGATTCCTTTCAGGACCTTTGCCTCCTCGTTGAGGCGCTCCTGGTAAACAGTCACCTGTTTGGCTGCACATTTACTGTTGATCTTCTTCACAGCCCAGGGTGATGCATTTAGGTTGCCCACTCTACGATTAATCATCAAAAACACACAGAGCGCATTTGTTTTTTTATGTTTATGTACACAGACAGGAATTGCAAATGCGATAAAATATCTTGTAGATGTATTTGTTTACTTGGTCACGAGATACTGAAAGAGACACGATACTGGTAATGGCAATATAATATGGCCTTTAAAAACACACTGCTCATTCATGTTAAGTTTGCAATATACAGCTCCAACTAGATTGGCTAGATGTCCCACCTGCATGCATCCCTACTAACACCCACAGACGATTAGCAGACAGGCAGGGATAGCTCAGTAGGTAGAGTGGTTGCCCCATGATTGGAAGGTCGGGGGTTCGATTCCCCTTAACAGCTACCCTGAGGTACCCCTGAGCAAGGTACCGTCCCTACACACTGCTCCCCGGGCGCCCAATGGCTGCCCACTGCTTCACTAAGTGAATGGGTTAAATGCAGAGAGCAATTTCCCCACGGGGCACAATAAAGTAAAGTACACAATAAAGAACATGAGCTGAAATCACAGCAGTTTTTAGTTACTAGGAGAGATGAAAGTTGCATCGGAATTAAAAAAAAAAAAATCATATTTAATTTTCCTTCACATGCTTCATGCCAAACCTGTGAACTATATTAAATTTTTAATTTTAAACAAGCTCTCATCATAATGTGTGCCACACTGTCGCACAAAAAACACTATTGTTCACACAGTCTGTTGGGATCTTGTCACATTATCTTCAGCTAAGATTTTTTAAACAGTTTTTTTTATTTTATTTGCAGGTTAATGAAAAGCAAAAACAGGCTAAAAACAAACAAAAAGTTCATTGAAACCCAAAGTGACAGCCAAGCTTTTTTTTTTTTTTTTTTTTTTTTTTTAAATCGGAGGCTGAACACTATCCAACTTCCAATGACTTGGAAATCAGGAAATCAGGTTATTTGAAGAATTTTTTGTGTTTAGCCTTTGAGTTAATTTAGCTGTAAACAGACTGATTCAGGTACTTCCTTGGATCTTTGAGGGGTAGACATGACAATCAGCTTAATGATTCTGTGTTTTGACACAGATGTTAAAGTCCTTGCTCTCTCTAGGGATTTCCTAAACAAAGTTATGTACCAAGCTTGACTAAATAATTTCAGATTTAATTTCAAAAGGGTGGTTACATTTGATAGAAGATACATTGTGATCCATCAATTCACAGAGCACAGTAACACCTGTTCATGAGATAGACGTTGACTCCAGTCCCACAACCCAACTTCTTCATGAAAGGAGAGGCAGGGATGGTGATGGGGGTTCCGCTGGTGCTTCCGGTGCTCCTCACTCGGACAATTTTAGGGGTTCTAAATGCGCCCTGGTCGGGGCTGGTGGCAGGGGTGGCCATTCTGTAAAGTTTCAGTAAACACGTGAAAGCAAAGTGGCAAAACAAACTCACAACAAGATAGAAGTGGACGTACGGGCATTAACAATGATGTAGATTTGAGTTTAACGTACTGCACTAATAGGTGGCATTTCGTGTATGTATAAGCCGAACTAAAATCTGAGGTGCCTACTATGTTTTTAACCATATACGCGGTTGTCCTTGTCTACGCTTATATAAAACTTAAAGAAAAAGATATATTTTAAACGGGGCCTGGCGCAACTGCTATTGACAATAGCGTTCAGGGAGAAGCTTCAAGACTCAATTCAAATTTTTACTTTAAACTGAGTAATTAATACAAGACTTAGCTTCGAAATAAGTGATGATTATTTTAGAGTAGTTTTTTAGATATCGGTTATCGACAATATAAAACAAAATTCGCCAACTGTTTAAATTATCGTCAACTGGCATCCTTTAACTGTGACTGCGAATCATTTGGTAAGTTATTTGAATTAATGTATCAAAAATGTTGTTAACTTGAACAAAATCAAATATCTGTAACTTATTTTAAAGAAAAGTAGAATTACCTAAAAGTTTCCCTTCGCTACTGTAGCTAAAAACCGCCCGAAGATTCAAACTGAAGGCTGGGCATACAGGACGGAGACCGCAGAGGGACAAACCGAGCCCTTTTTAATAAGGGAGTGAAACGTGCATATTTCATTTACTTTTCAACGTGACTGGCCTCAGCTGGTGAAAAGCAGAATTACAATTTTTACTTTTTACACGTTTTACAATATTCTATATTTTTCCAATAATTAAGAATTGTAATTCTGCTTTTCACCAGCTGAGGCCAATCACGTTGCAAAATACTAGCAGTATGTGTGTTTATTTATGACAGATGATGATGTAATAGCAGAGAGTTGGTTACAAATTAGATTACAAAATGTATTTTCACCACAGATTGTAGTCATCACTTACTTATGAATAGTTAGAAAACCCTAGTACCAAAATGAAACAGGGACTGTGAGATCATGATTGGTCACATTTCAAGTAGCTGACACTGTTCTTTAATTTAGAGCATGCTACTTATAAAGATAAATTTGCTGCAATATATAAGAATTTGTAGAATAAAAAGTGAAAATTTGTAGAAAAAATTCAAGCAGCAGAGGGAATGGGAGTAGAAGTCAGCCGATTAGAAAGCAGAAGACCAAACGGGCTTACTCTGCTGTTCTCTCTCTGCCATGCTGGGTTCCCAACCACGGAGCACAGGGAGCCACTAAGTTTCCTTTAAAGCTTTTTAAAAAAAAATATTAGCAATGATTTTAATGAGAAAATCAAGGCAGCTACAGAAGTCCCCCATCTTTCATTAAGAGCATCAGCTAAAACCAGAGTGAACAACAATTTTGGCTGTCGGTGTCTGTGCTGGCTTACTAGCTACCTAACATAAACATACTCTGGGGGATTTTTAATACAATTGCCCATTAGCAATCAAACCTATTTGCTGCATGACACCAACTCCTTGTAAACTGGTTTAGTGTCATATACAGTGTGATGTAGTGATGTCCTTGAGTGTCATTCATGTGGTTCAGAGAGAGAGCTTACAGGTGAACTAACAGTTCTCTTTTACTGCAAACACTGAGACAAACTGAGTGAGAAGACACTGCTGGGATGGGGAGTGAGTGTGTGTCAAATATTTGAGCTAACGCTAATATCACACTGATCAGTATATTTATGATAGCCAATAAATGATTGTTTACTCTGATTTCCTGCTGCTCCTAATGAAGAATAAGGGATTTCTGTGTCTGTTGATTTCCTCTTTAATCACAGTGCTAATGTGGTGTAGAAGATTGCTGCCACACCGCCTCCTCAGCCTGTGCTTCAAAGGCTCTGATAGTTAGTATGACTCAGGGGTGTTAATTCATTTAAACTTACATAATCATCCTGCTGTAACCAGGTTTCAGTAAGGCAGAGTAAATCGATTTGTTGATCAATTGTTAAGTCATGTACTAACTCTTTGGTGCTGTCATTTTTTTTGCTGGTTTTTACTTTGTTTTTGTCTGTTTGAGAGCTGATACAGTCTCAATGGAGATGGGGTTTAGAGGGATAACAGTAGGAGAGAAGCTGCAGAGGTGTGTGAGACTGCAACTCTGCTTCGTGGTCCCAACACTAGATAGTCATGTTTCAGGGAATTTCATAAATTTGCCAGATTTCTAGAAATAAGAGCTGCTTCATTCAAAGTGGGATTGTCTCACAACCAGACCAGGTTTCCTCCAGAAAGTTTCCCAATTATCTATAAAGATAATGACCTCTGATTGATGTAACCGGGTGTCATTATTGCTGATGTGAATTATACTTTTACTGAATTCAGGTTTACCCTCAGCCAGCAGTTTTAAATTTCACTCAGTGTCGCCTGCTCTGGCCCCTGGAAGACAACTGACTATGGTTGCTGCTGTCTTCACATGTCTCAGAACAGAATCACCAATTACCAGAGTTCGATCCCTGGCAGGTGTGTCGCAGAGTGGGGGAAACAGTTAGACACATGAACAGGTTTGGGGGTTTTTTTGGTTTTTTTTCTTTTTGCCTGTCCCGTTTGGCTCTTTTGCCATCAGAATTGTTGTCTAAAGGCAAAGAAAGATGCCCAACAGATTTACTTTATCAAATTGACCATCCCAGCCTTGCCGTAATGGTCCATTTGATTCACCTTTTATTGTTTATTTTATTTTCACTTACTGAATACGGGACAGACTTGACTGGGGGAAAGAAAGGGAGAAAGAAAGAGGGAAGGAGAAACAGCTGAGAAGAGGGACGGGGGAGAAGGGCAAAAGACAAAAACCAACAGAATGGGCAGGAAAAAAAAAAGAAATAAAAAATGCATATATCAATCACCTGGATCACCTGCTGAGAAAGAAAAAAGAAAACAAGCAGAAGAGAACAAGAGTAATAGAATAAACAGCATCACAATGATATATGGGAATATGACAGTAAATACTAAATATTAAACATTATTGTGCAGCACATAAGATCAACAGAACACAGTGTGCTTTGAGGTAGGAGCCAAAAAGGGTGTAGTTTGTGGGTGTGATCACCCGTGTGTACACCTGTGAGCATGGACGCGCTTGTTTTTTTAAAAGGTTCCTTCATGTAATGATCTGCTAGAGGGTGTGGAGGGGCCACAGCCCCGTCCTCCAGACATCCAGAGGCCCCCAGAACACAAGAGACCAAGGAAGACCAACAGAGGGGCAGCCGCGCCACTGTCCCAGAAAGAGCTGAGGAGAGTCCCAGATGAGTGAGCCACTCAGCAGCCGCGGAGCAGAAGCCAGGGGGAGTTGCAGTGACGCGCCCGTGAGCTCTGCCGGCAGCCAGCCGTGCCTGAGTGACCGAGCCCCAGGCCGAGAGGCCGGGGGCACCCCACCTCCGAAGTGGCCCGAGCGAGCCCCAGGCTCCAGGCCCCGATAAGCGGCCGCCAAGGAGTGAGCCGGTGTGTACCTGGATGCCCAGGTGACCCCTCCCTGGGGCCAGCTCCCCCGCTGACCCCAGTAGGCACCCCCATACTCTGCGACCCGCCAGGGAAAGGGGGCCCAGGCCCATCCAGACCGGGGCCCAGTGCAGCAGCGCCTCCCGGCCCCACAGAGCCCGGGACAGTCCACCCAACCCCACCACAGAGAAAACTGCACCCACCCCACCATCCACTCATCTTCCAGACTACATAAGACAATAAACACCCAGGCTGAGATCTTCCTCCACCTCTCCTGTATCTCCCCCTCCTGCAGAGAGAGTTCCTGAAGAGAGGAAAGCTCCTGCAAGATGTGACCATCTCCCCCACCAGTTGAAGAGCCCCCCAGGTGGTTCGATGCACCGGCGGCACCCTGCTCCAGGGGTGGGCCCCCATGCACCCACCCGCCCACAACCCCGGCAACACACCAACCAGGACCCAAGCCCCCGAGGCCCGGCCCGGGCCCCAGCCCAGAGACGGAGCGCCCCCAGAACCTCACGCCCATCCCGGACCCACCCAGGGGCAGCCAGGCTACCAGGTCAGTAACCCACGTCCGTCAGCACAGACCCTCCCCTAGCCCCGCTGCACGCAGCCGCGAGGAAACAGTCACCTGAGAGCCAACAGAGCCCCTAACCGGACATGACCGCTACCCCGGGTTGAGCCCCCCAAGGAAGATGCCTCCGGGGAACCCCCCGACGCCCTAAGCCTGTCCCTACCCCCACACCAATCACAACAGTGAAGGCGGGACCAAACTATGACCCCCCACCCCCACTAGGTGATGGAGCTGATCAAAGGAGCCCAGAGCAATTGATCTAATGTGGTGGCAGAGGCTGTATCAAGACTAATGTAATCTAATAGATAATTTCTATATTGGTTAGAATTAAGATTATTTTTATTTTTCCAGTTCATGAGGACTGTTTTCTTGGCTATGCATAGGGCAGTGAAAACCATATGGGCGATATTCTTTTCTGAAGTGACATTATCTAAGCTGCCCAACAAACACACTAAGGGGGAAGTTGGAATGTTACATTTCAGACACTTCGATAAGTCTTCACATATCTCGCGCCAAAACTTCTGAACTGGTGGACAGAACCAAAGAGCGTGGATATAATTGTCCGGTGAATTGGTTTGGCAGTGTGAGCAGTTGTTGGTAGACGTAAAGCCCATCTTGAACATCCGATGACCTGTATAGTGCACTCTATGTAATATTTTGTATTGAATTAATTGAAGACTGGGATTTCTAATTAGATGAAAGGTTTTTAAGCAAATCTGAGACCAGAAGTTTAGGTCTAAGTTAACTGATAAATCCGCTTCCCATTTTGCAATAGGAAGTGATATTGATTCATCTATTTTAGAAAGCATTCTGTATATTTTGGATAGTAATTTGGGGGTTTTAAGAGTAAGAAATTGAACCACACTTGGTGGTGTTTGTAGTTCAACTTGACCCGGTTTAAATTTCTTTTTTACTATGGATTTAATTTGTTGATATTCTAAAAATCTTTTCTTGTTGATCCCATATTGTGTAACTAGTCCGTCAAATGAGATAAATTCTGTTCCTTCTAGTATATGTTCTAAATATTTGATTCCTTTACCACTCCAATCTGAAAAGTTTATCATATTATTGTTTTGTAATATGTCAGGGTTGTTCCAGATAGGTGTACGTTTGCATGGGATTAATGAAGACGCCGTCAATTTTAGAAACTCCCACCATGCTGTCAGAGAAGAGCTGATGTTCTTCCTTTGCCATTTATTCAATAAACCACCTTCACACCCTCACGACTGCCTGCGCTTGGATCCTCCTTCATTTCTTCCACACGGCTCTTCTCACTCGCCGTGACAGTCACAGAGTGGGGGAAAAACAGTTAGACACATGAACAGGTTTGTCATGTACCAGGGCTTCTGTTTAAGACTATGCTTCCTCCTCACCGTCACCCAGCCATCATGTTTTCCCGTCTGCTCAGGATAACCTGCTGGGAGACAGTTAGCAGGGCCTACGCCACCCTTCCACTGCTCTGGCTACAGGGGCCTGACCAGCTACGGGGTTTTCAAGGGTGGGATTTCGAGTGTCCAGTTTAGTGATCCAGGCCTCCAGAGCTGCCGAAAGGCTACATTTATTACAAGTATCATTACTAAAAAAAAGCAGAAAGCATAACTCCTTCTCCAGAGTCGGAGCAGTCTTCCACATATCAGGTTAAATAAAGACTGCTGAGGAGCAAGCATGGCTTGGGCCCATCTCAGAGCTCGCCCTCGCAGCAGGATAACCATGAATGCAATTTTGCACAGTCTGAGGAATAAATTCTCCTTTGTTGATGAAACACTAGGAAACACTGTGAGGAAACCTCCGTTCTTTTCACAGGTAATAACTTCAGGTGTAGGAAGAGGCCTCTCCAGAGGTACAACCTCCCTGAGCTGTGCTGCTGACCATGTCCATCGTTTTATGACCACAGTATACTCATCTTATAACGGATGTCAATCCTGCAGATTATCTTTGGCATGTGGTGGATCAGGAGATTTGCAACATGGATGCATAGCCGACAACTGTGTGATGCTATCATGTCAATATGAAACTAAATCTGTGAGGAATGTTTCCAGGTCTTTGTTGAATCTGCGCCACAAAGAATTAAGGCAGTTGTGAAGGTGAAAGAAGGCCCAAAACAGTACTGGCAAGGTGTAACTAATGAAGTGGCCAGTGACTGTATTTAGTGTCTAGATGTTTTTTTCAGGATTTTATTCACTTAATAGCAGGACAGAATACCACATGACTGTGGCCTTGTGTTATACCCTCTCTGCTGCAGTGATGCCCCTCACACTGTAACTTAAAGTAATAAATTGGTTACTGATTAATTACAGAAGTAAATTTATGAGCATAAAGATGTAAGCCTTGGACCATTGGGATGAAATGTGGTTGGGAAACTTAACAAGCATTGATAAAGCTTCATCAGTAGCTCGAGCAACACCTCAAAACCGCTCACCACGGGTGGTTAGCAGACTGTGGTTAATAACATGCAGTAAATTGCAGTTTAAAGCAGTCTGCTTACACATTGTTAAACGAGGGAAGGGAACTAATGTCCCATTTCATCCCAGGGCTTGATTAAATGGCTGCTCACTTTCTACAGTACTTAAAACTGATCAGTAGGACCTGAAACTGCAAACATTCAGGCCAAGTAAGAATCAGCTGGTGAACGTATTAATCTTCTACAAGTTTTTGACCAGGAGGTTAAACTCATACAAATTAGATAGCAGATAGCAGATCATTTGTGTCTGTGTTAGGATGGTTTATATTTGAGCTTCTTGTTCACACAGAGCAATTTTTCTTACTTGTTTTTAACGATTACCAAAGTCTGTGAATCCCTAAATTGTTCAGTTGTTCTTTTTGCTCCCCATGAGGTCACTTTCACCATGTGACAAAAATAACACCCCACTGTACCACAGCAACTTTCTATATCCTCAATAAAAAGCTGACAGGTTGCAATGATGTTCCAAATAACTTATCAAGAAAACAACTAAATAGACAGAAACTATTATGAAAACTGGTTTATTTTATATCTCCTAGTTTGAAATTAAGCAATAAAAACGTGTATAAAACATCACAAACTGTAATATTATACAAATGCTTACGTCCTGCTGATGCAATGGAGACATCTTCCAGTGACAGTCTTCATCCGTGTGAGTGTGAGGAGGCTCCTAAACCCACCGACACAGAAGTGTATGTTCACAACTCCCTCTGTGCAGGTGGGGTCAGGGCCCTCCTCACCCTGGGTGAAGAGGGGTGGTGCTGTGGCCAGTCAGGTATGAAGTGCTGAGAGTGGATCTTTGGTCCTCTGTGCAGCTCTGTCCACTCTCAGCTGCCCTGCAAAGCAACAACACAAGAAAGACGTCATTTTAACACAAAACAGCATTTCCATTGTAGATAGCTGCAGCATGTTGTTAAAATGCTACTTTAAACTCAACATATAACTAAACTTAAACCTACAGATCTGTAGTACGATGATTTATACCAGCTATTGGAATGACTTAGTCTTCAAGACAGTTTGTAGCCAATGTGAGGTGATAACTTACATAGCTGGAACACAGCACCACTCTCCAGTTTGTCATTTGGTCATCCATCCTTCTCATCAGGTTGGGGTAAGGCTGTCTTCTGGGTGGAGTATCTTTCTTGTTAGCTCCGTCTTGGACGTTGAGTGTCTGAAGTGCTGAATGCTGGGAGAGAACAAGTGTAAAGCACCTGAAGACAAAAAGACAAAGAAAAAAGGATGAATTCACAGATCACAGAGTTGTTCACTTTACTTTTCTTCTGTTATGTGTTTTTACCTTACCTCTGATCCCTGAGCCACAGGCTATACCTTATGTAAAAACAAGAGACTACAGTCAGTTCACGACATCATTTTTAAACCTTTTCTACTTATTTGTGTTGATATTAAGTACGGACTTACCTTTGTCCTGCATGGTGAGCTAGAGCTTGAGAAAAAAATGTTAGTCATTTAAATAGTTACCTTTGATATTAAGAAAAATAGAAGTAACAATACCTAAAACACTACCTTTCAGTCACACAGGCAATGTCACATATTAAGAAAAAAACAATACATTTCACATGTGTTAGTTAGTTAGCTGTCTTACAAACATCACAAAACACAAAGGCCAACTTATTATTTTATTTTTTTTTGTGTCCCGTTTGGATCTTTAGCCATCAGAATTGTTGTCTTAAGGCCAAGAAAGATGCCAAGCGGATTTATTTTACCAAGTGGATCATCATGGCCTTGCCATATTGGTCCATTTGATTGACCTTTATTATAATTATGAATTTATTTTATTTTCAGTTGCTACAAACGGGACAGACATGACTGGGGGATAGGACAGGGAGAAAGAATAAAAGAAAGAGAGGGAGAGAAAGAAAACCAAAGGGGAAAAGAGACAGTGAGAAGGGGGGGAAGAAAGAAAAAACAAAAACACCTGGATCACCTGTATGGAGAAAAAAAACAGAAGAGAAAGCAAACAACAAAGAGCAACATAATAAAAAAAAACCCAGCACCATCACAATAAACTAGCTAGCAGTAGATATCAGTAGATACTAAATAATAAACGATATTGTGCAGCACGCAAGATAGACAGAACACAATGTGCTTTGAGGCAGCAGCCAAGAAAGCTGTAGTCCGCGTCTGTGAACACCCGTGTGTACACCTGTGTGCATACCTGTGTGGATCAGCATGCTTGTATTCCAAAGGTTTCTCCATGTAACGATCTGCTAGGGAGTGTGGGGGAGCCACAGCCCCGTCCCCCAGGGTATGAAGCAGGTATGGAGGAGATCCAGGCCCCAGATATCCAGAGGCCCCAGAGTACAAGGACCCGAGGAGGACCACCAAAGGGGGGGAACCGTGCCACCCTCCTGGGAAGAGCTGAGTAGAGCCCCAAACGAGAGGTCACCCCGCAGCTACGGAGCAGAGGCCAGAGGGGGTTGCAGTGGCGTGCCCGCGGGCTCTGCCGGCAGCCAGCTCTGCCAGAGAGGACCGAGCTTCAGGCCCAGATGCCTGAGGGCATCCCACCCCCCGGAAGGAGCCCAGCCGGGCCACAGGCGCCCAGCCCCGCCAATCGGCCACCAGGAGTGAGCCGGTACATACATGAGCGCCCAGCCCCAGACGACAAGGACCACCAACACACCAATGTCTGAGGGCATCAGCCACCGGCAGGGAGTGTGGTGAGGGGAGACAGGCCTCCGTACTTTAGAGGGCCTGAGATGTACCCAGAGAGGTTGAGTCTAAGACCCAACCTGACATATAGACACAGACGAACAGGCACACGCGGACACAAACGTGCATTCCCACCCCATATGCACAACCAAATACTCGGCACTCACCCAACGTGTAGACAGACACAAATAGACACTGCACAGACAGTCGCACTCCCCAAACATACTCTATATCCCAGGTCCAGGTACCCCCGCCCTCAGAGGGGCAAGCCGCACCTAGACCCAGGAGATGTAACCCTTCTCTCTGGGGTGGAGGCAAGCGGACCACCTCCTTATCTGCAGTAGCAGGGAGGCCCCGCATCCCAGACCCCAGTCTGACGGCCGGCACCTCCTCCCAGCCCCCCAGCCCTGACGGCTAACAGAACCGGGGTGAGTGAAGACCTCAAACCTCCCTACGCCCGCTCATATGTAGTGTTGCTGTGTGCTGTTCTAAAGTGCATTTAAAACTCAGGAGAGCATGGTACTAGCTTCCTCTCAGAGAGCAGCACGGCTCCTCCCGAAAACCCTTAGTGTCTAAATGCATTTAAAATTGAGGGTAGGGCACCAGCGCCAGAGGTGGGTTGGAATAAACCAACCATCCTCTGGATGCTGTAAAACGTGCCCACCCCCAAGGCCCTATATGTATGTGTTATGTGAGAGTGTGAGTGATGTGGATGTCTAGGTTGCAGAATAAAATTGAGGCATAGGCGGCCAGAAGGGGACAGAGGGGGAGTGCCTCCCCTGCACCCTGGTGACATACCTGCACCCCAAGCCCTGCGTGTGTGGGTGGGTGTGGTAGAGTGGGAATAAGGAGGCAGCTGAGGATGGGGAGGGAAGAAAGGGAGGGGCAAGCGGCCCCTCCCTGGGGCCAGCTCCCCCGCTGACCCCAGTAGGCACCCCCACACTCTGGAACCCACCAGGGCAAGGCGGCCCAGGCCCATCCGGACCGGGGCCCGCTGCAACAGCACCGCCCAGCCCCACAGAGTCCGGGGCAGGGGGCCCAGGCCCAGCCAGACCGGGACCCGCTGCAACAGCACCGCCCAGCCCCACAGAGTCCGGGGCAGCCCACCCGACTCCACCCCAGAGAAAACTGCACTCACCCCATCATCCAGTCATCTCCCAAACTACACAAGACAATAGACACCCAGGTTGAGTTAATTCTCCACCTCTCCTATATCTCTCCCCCCACCTGCAGAGTGAGCTCCTGTAGTGAGGAGACCACCTGCAAAGATATAACAACCTCCCCACCAGTTAGAGAGCCCCCTAGTTGGGCCGATGCACCAACTAGGGGGTTGTGTCGCCCACTGCTCCGGCGACACAACAGCCAGGACCCAAGCCCCCAAGGCCCGGCCAGCACCCCAGACCGGGTCTGGGGTGCTGGCCAACTTAAACGTTTAAAGTTTAAAAACAAGTTCTAACATAATCTAGTCAGAGTCGCTGTCATCAAGTGAAAGGTTAAAAGGCCTTTCCCAGAAGCGTCTGACTCCAAAAGAACCCGATGATGTTGAAGGGCCATAGACCGTGTCATCACTTACCTTGCACTTCTTTGCACTTACCTCATCAGTGCAGATGTCTTCTCTGCTTCTCTTTGCTGAGGAGGTAAGAGCTGAGGTTGAAGGAGAAGCTGAGAGAGTAGCGGAAGAAGGAGCAGCAGAGGAAGGAGCTGAGGGAGCAGGAGAGGAAGCAGCTGAGGGAGGGGCAGAGGAAGGAGGAGAAGCTGACGGATCACCGACTGGGCCAATGACTCGAGGGAAGAGTGGGACGTTGGCCTGGCCGAAAGGTGGTATGACGAATGGGGCAGCACCTGGAGCAATTGTGCCAAAACGGCTCTGGAGGGAGCTCCTGGATGAGAGGGGAATCATCTCTCTCATCCATGGTGTCATACCCCGAGTCGTCGCTAGGCCAATCGCCCCACTCTTCTGAGTCGTTCCAGTTAGAGGAATTGTCAGTGTCTTCACTCACCTCTTCAACGTCCTCAGGTAGGTAGGGAGGGTACTCACCTTCCTCTTCGCTGTCATCAGGATCCTGTGCTTCATGAGAAGAGGGTGAGGATGAGAGAAGGATATACTCACCATACTCACCTTCACTGACATGCTGGGTATCAGAATCATCCAGGATCCTGATGAATTCAGGAAGGCCTTCTTCTGTGGGACGCTCAACCACGTAGTCGAGACGACCTGTGAGGAAACAAGTTTAAAATAACATTAGGAATTTAATAAACATCAACAATCTTTTTCTTTCCCTCTTTCTTTCTCCCTTTTCTTTTCCCCAGTCAAGTCTGTCCCGTGTTTAGCAAGTGAAAATAAAATAAAATAAACAATAAAATCAAAGGTGAATCAAATAGATCAATACAGCAAGGCTGGGTTGGTCCATTTGGTAAAGTAAATCTGTTGGGCATCTTTCTTTGCCTTTAGACAATAATTCAGATGGCAAAAGAATCAAACGGGACAGGCGAAAAAGAAAAAAAAGAAAAGAAAGAAATGTAATAAACACCCAGTGCTACCCTGGAGAAAGTACTGGATAATATGTATTGATTTGTAAATAACTGGACATGAATAGCTTATTGTATAAATATCGTGCAGTAAATTTCTAACTAACTAATTCTTTCATTAACGATGTAACACATTTTGAAACCTGATCAGAGGTTCAATATGTACTATAATGAAACATTTAGACTCCCCATGTACCAAATTCATATCCTAAATTTTGCCAATACAAACAAAGGCAGTACATCTTTAAGCACAGTTTTAAAAATAAAAAACATTTTAATAAAGTTTGACTTCATTTGACCTTGAAGGAGGGGTCAGAGGTCAGATGTAACATGATATTTTAAGTACCATTATATATTGACCACAGACTTCACACTTTTAAGAATCATAGCTTCTAAATTATAAAGATTTTTGTTCATTTTTGACCAATCACAAAGTTAACCTTGAGGTGGATGTAAGCTAAATTTACATAACCCCACTCTACACCCCTACAAAGTTTGATCAGGATTAATTCATTTTCTTTTCAGCTATGATGTTTACAAAAAAATAACAGTCATGCAAACGTTACCAAAAACATAACCTTCTTGGCAGAAGTAAAAATTGCAAACACACAAAGCTGTGCAGGTATGTCTGAAAACCATGGTCAAGCAAAAAGCAAACAAACAAACAAATAAAAATTCTTAACTCAAAATCTGCATTATTAGGAATGTGCACAAGGACTGTATCTGCCATAAGGACAGATACATGAAATCTTTTTACCACATGCTATCCCTGTGTAATGCAATATATCTGTCAGCTATATAATAAGATATATTATAAAGTATTACCATAACATACGGTATGTCTTAATACCATTATTACTACTATACTATGATTACTGTTTTCATATTCTTTTTTATATTATTTTATTTTTATTCTTTTTTATCATCACATTTTGTAGCAGGGAAAAAGTTATATAGTTTATTTCAATTAAGCATTTGATCCAAGAAGAACAGGATGTTAGGAAGGGACCGGGATCTGGTGTGTTTACACCTGTGTGTTCTGACGTCATGACATGCTGAAGATGCTGTTACCACAGAGACTGATTTTGGGGCATTTTACAAATTTTAGACCATTAAGATATTTTTATCTATTTCATTAAAAAAGTGTCAAATTTGAAGCCTTCAAATCAAAGTAACACCTTTTTTTCAAATTCATACACCAGTCGTTAATAATTTCTACACCTCTCCCAGAAAATTTAAAGCAGACAAACAATTTATGGGGAAAAATATTGGAATACGCATATTTTGATAACATTAAAGCGTGATATTCACACTGGAACTTATTAAATTATTACAGCCATTTAGTGACACTTGAAATAAGTGGAGAAATGTTAAAAGTACCTGCAGCGAAGTCCAGGGGGCTGTCGAGTCAACGACGAGCCATCTTCAGGCTTTGCTGTTGAGATGGAAAAACAAGTACAAACGATCCAAAGATTAATGAAAATGAAGGGTTTTAGTTTCCCCTCAGATCCTTTCATCCTCTTGATTTATGAAAGTCTCCACTTGCTCTTAAAGTAGGAACAGTTCACCTTTCCAGCTGTATTTTAAATACTGATGAGTTTACTTAAATTGTTAGCCTATTGGTCAAAATGTATTGTGTTTCTGATTCATTTTTAATGCTTTACTCAAATAATACATCAACATTTCAGCACGTAAGCAGCTGTTTGTCTCAGTATTACCCGAAAACATACTGAGGCCTGGTGATCACGAAGTATGTGGGTCATAAAAGCATGTTAGGAAGAGACTAGGGCCATTTTCAGTTTGTGCCTGCTTTCTCTCCAACGCCTTGGCTCAAAAAATGCCCTCAGTGGTGATGCTGAAGTTGACCTCGACCTTGTGAGCCAATTTTTGTTTCATCTCCCACTTCATATGCTGCAGATGCTCCTGCAGCTCAGTCTTCCCATTGTTTGCAGGGATAACCATTTCATTATGAGGAAGAGGAGCAGGAATGTAGTCCAAAGACAAATGGATGTGGAGAGGAACACTGGGACTTTCTCTCTTTTTATCTCTGTTTTTTTCATTTGCTAATTCCCCTTAAGAGGAATGAGCTCATGTTCATGGGCTCTGTTGCCACATGTTGTGGTTCACTTTCTAGAATAAGGATGAGTTAGTTTCTGGTCATACCACAGAGAAGCAGCCAGAAAGAAAACGTGCTTCATGGTCAAAAACATAGACAAAACAGTTGCATGACTTAGTGTAATTATTTGAGTACAGAGATTAGACTTAAAGCAGGATGATAATAAGTTGTGATTTAAAAAAAAAATATTGTGTGAATGTGTGTGTGAATGGGTGGATGACTGGATATGTAAAGCGCTTTGGGGTCCTTAGGGAGTCCTTTAGGGGTCCTTTAGAAACATTCCATTCACCTAAAGTAATTTACATCCAATAGTATAACAAAACTGTCTGAAGAAGGCATGACGGAGACACACTTTCGTGTTTTTTATGCAAAATTCTGACCCTACCTTCTGAATCTTGCTCACATTGTTTTTCCAGTCTTCTAATTTCCATTTTTGGTGAGCCTGTGCTGTCTTAGTTGACAGGAGTGGGACCGAATGTAGTCTTCTGCTGTTGTAGACCATCTGCTTCAGGATTCAACGTGTTATTCATTCAGAGATGCCTTTCTACACACCTTGGTTGATATGTGTGGTTATTTGAGTTATTGCTACCTTCCTATTATCTTGAAGCAGTCTCGCCATTCTCCTCTGACCTCTGACGTCAACAAGGTATTTTTACTCAAAGGACTGCTGCTCACTGCAAATGTTCCTCTTTTTAATCCCCAGAGATGGTTGTGTGAGAAAATCCTAGCAGATCAACAGTTTCTGAAATACTCAGACCAGCCTGTCTTACACCAACAACTATGCAAAGTTTAAAGTTACTTAACTCACTTTTCTTCCCAACTCCAATGCTAAATTTGAACCTCAGCAGGTCGTCTTGACCAAATGTCTAAAATGCATCAAGTGGCTGCCATGTGATTAGATGAAGTCTGAAAGGATTCAGGACTTTCATGCACAAGATCATAAAAAAGTATGTGGATCCTTGAATATAACTAGAAGAATTTCTATCCTGCTTGTTCAGAATCATTATTGCTTAGAAAAAGAAATTCACAGAATATATTTTTGCTAAATGTAGTGTTTTTGGATGGGTTAGGATGGCACTTCTAGTGCAGCATCATCCAGGATTTATGAGTCAAGAGTCATATGCGTCTTTCTCTCCCTGTGGCTTTTTTCATCTGGAATCAAACAGAATTGCAACTCATGAAAGAATTGTTTCCATACTGCAAACATGCAGAGACTGCCTTCCAGTTTAACTCCACTCCTCAGCTTGTATAAAACACTTTATAGTTCACTCTGTCTCCCTGCCCAAACAAGCCACAGTATAACCAGAGATTATATATGCCAAGTAATGAGATGAAGAATAGGGACGATGGCATGTGGAGTTGATGCTGAGGAGAATTTACAACATCTGCCTTCTTTGTTGTGGCAAATGCATGAGTTGGACCAATGTTTTGGTTAATTTCATGTCTGAACCAGACATGAAGAACCCTCGGTTTCTTGTTATGAAACTGAGTGCTCTTATGGGATGAACAAGAAAATAATCTCATGTATTGTAATTGAGAAAAAACAATGAGAAAAAATATATATAAAAAACCCCCAAAACAAAACACTGGTCATATCTTTAGAAAGCAACATTATGCCATAGATTGCTGTGCAGTTTTGCCGTCACAGTCTTGACATGTTGAATCTGACATGTGACAAGTGAGTGTGGATTTCACTGTTAAATTGAGGCACACACTGAAAGTCTTGCAAGCTGTCAGTTACACAAAGGAGAACATAATTTATACAATGAAAGTCACATTGTATTAAACAAGACTTGAAACTAGTGACTCTGGCCACAAATTCATCAGCAAAGTGTTTCCTGAGGTTGTGGATCAAAGTCTTTGTTTTCCAGACTTCCATAGAAGAAGAATTATTTTCGAAACCAAACGAGTCCCCTCCTCATGGCCATCAGGAATAATGAAAGCTGAATTATTGGCTTCACTTACCAAACTCCAAAGCTACATTCATGTTTTATATACAGTCTATGGTTCTGGCATGGATTGTTACTGTGACTAGGAAGTGTCCCTTGTGTTAACGGCACAAACTGCTTACAACAATCCATGAACGCTCCAACCTCCTGAAAGAATTCACTGTCAAAGTCTCGTGTCCATCTATGGTAGTTCAGCCTCACAGTATTACACAGGTGGTTCTAATGTTAAAATCGTTCTCCTGAGATACAAAGTTTTGAATTATCAGGTGCCATGATAACTTACAGATCTCACTGTGCCATATTATCCCAGTAGAGCACTTTGATCAAAGACTGCAGGCTTGCTTGTCGTTCCTAGAGCCTCTAAAAGTAGAATGAGAGGCAGAGCCTTTAAGTCTCAGGTTCCTTACACTTTGGATATAGGAGACAGACAACCCCTGTATTTTTAAAGTTAGCCTTAAAGTCTTCCTTTTTGAAGCATCACTTAGTTGTGCATCTTACATCAGACTGTTGGAGGCCTTTCCATGATAGGCACAGCATTTCTGCTCCACTCTCCACGTGTGCCACCGCTGCACATCAGTTACAATGCCCTCTCTGTCCTGTGGTCTGTGTTTTGTTGATCCTTCTTCTTCTTTTATGTTTTTTCTTTAACCTAAGAGCTTGGTTCTGCTGAATGTTTCTTCCTATTGAACAGGAGTGATTTTTGGACTTCTCTCTCTGGCATTGTATGGCCTAGCTGATTATATAAAGCACTTTGAAGTGGGTGGTGTTGCGCATTGGCTCTGTAATTGAACTAGGTAATTATTCTGTATGTAAAAACTAAAAATAATAAGAGAGCCAATAATTTATCTTGTATTTTTAAAGTTTTTTTTTTTCCCCAAAATCATTTACAAAATGACTGCATCCATACTCAATAGTTTTTTGGGTACAAAATCTTAGTTTTCATCCTTTGATTACACTCATTGGCACAATCGGGGTGTGATATTACACCAGACAGAGATGTGAACAGGCAAAGGCATTCCCATGATTTTCCAGCCTATTCTATGGACTAAAATTGACTAAAATTATTATTTTAGTTTCATCAAATCTCTCCATTGTGAACTAAAATGGCTCAAAATGATCAATATATTAAAAACATTTGCTCTCTCTGGAAAAAATAAAACCCTCACTCACTATCAGAAAACATCTGATCGTGTGGTTAGAGACAAAAAATCTACTTGAAACATCAGTACAATAGTCTACATGTGTGTCAAAGTAGTCCCTCTTGCATACCTTCATGCTTTGATGTATCAAATAAAAAGTTAAAGTCTTACTTTCCTGCAAGATAACTGAAACCATGTTTACACGACTTCACAGCCTTTATTCCGACTGCCGGCCACGGGGTGATTTTTCATCCAGTCACTTTTACATTCGTTTCGCATTTGGAAACAATCATACATGTGATTACTGCTAGAAGCTGTCAGTGAAAACACCCATGTGCTGTACACCTCCACATGCCTCAGCTGTCTGATTTCTGTGACACACACACACACACACACACACACACACACACACACACACACACACACACACACACACACACACACACACACACACACACACACACACACACACACACACATCCATCTTAACTTCCTCCCTCTCTTTTCTTTTCACCTGCTGACGTGCAGAGATTTCCTGCTTCCAATTCCCCTCCACAAATCTGCAGAAATAATGAAGTTCACCTGTTTAAACAAATCTACATTTTATTATTTCAGCAGTACATATGCAGCATTTTAGTGGCACATATAAACAGTACACAAAGTAAAAAGCTCTGTGAGTTTTCAGGTGAAATCCTTTTTTTAATTCCTAAGCTCTTCTATCTGTTACGAGCAGCACAGTGTTATAAAAGATACACAGAACACAGCCAAGACATTACAATCCACAAGGACAGTTTTTTTTTGCTGTTAAATGTAATTGAATGAAAATGAGAAAACATTACAAGATGGTTGCAGTATGTGGTCACTTCCAAGGGTATTTCTGAGTAATGACATGAGGGTGTTTTTGTACTCAAACTATTATCTGGAGTCGCTAACTAGCCAGTTAATCACAGCACAACAGTTTTGCTCTGCTGATGTCTAACACACTGCAGCTCAGCCAGTTACCTTGAACTGAGTCAAAATAAACAGAACCAAGAAAAGAAAGCCCACAGTAGAAGACACTGGTTTACATTTTCTGCCTGATAAATTGTACCCATAAGGTAATAGTATATGATTAGCCTGCAATGTATTCACCAGCAGATTAGATTCATCTGAGGTAAATTTAAGCTTTTCTCTGCAGTTGCTGTTTTTGGAAGGCCTCAACCTGTTTTTAAAAAGTGCTCTCAAATACTCTCATCATTTGTAGGACTTATATAAACACCCACGGTTTGATTCCCTTGAACTAAAGTTTATGATGCTGTTGTTCACCAGTATGTTCAGTTTTTCGGGTACAAAGAAAGCGTGGGTGTCCTTTCACCTTTGCCACTCATCCAAGTTTTCTCTGGCATGTCTGGGCATCCTACCTTCCTCTCACAACATACCTACATTTGTGATTTTCAAGCTTTTTGAACCAAAGAAAAAGCAGCACAATGGCCCCTAATGCATAATAGAACAATCAGATCCTTTCACTATATGGGGTTCAGTGTTTTTTTGTATTTATTTTGTCACCAATCTGCAGCTCTTTTTTATTTAGAAATGTCCAAAGAAATTAAGTCTGATGAAAAATACAGAGAATATGATCTGAACAAATCAACATGCTTTTTTTTCCCAATTCAGTCTTACATTCACCCAGTTTAAAAAAAAAAAATCGCAATTTTTTGTCCCTTTACTTCCTGTTTGTTAAGTTGGAAATGAAATGGCACAAAATTTGAGCTGGAAACAAAAACTGAAGAAACTGCCACTTGGATGTTATGATATACTGTAACTTTAATTAAAGAAACATATTAAAATTACAAATAACAAAACATGTATAAATACTGTAGTATGCTACAAACCACCCTTTATTTTCTAAAAAACTAATGCCAGTACAAAATGATTTACAAAAAAAAAATTCAACCTGCTTTTGCTTGTTTTTATGGTTAACTTAACGTATCGTTTTTTTAAAAGGAGATGACAAACAAACAGATAGAAAAAATATGGAAGGAGTCGAGGGTGTTATTTCTGGCTGTTGTTTTACAAAGGAAGTAATAACTCTGCAGCCAAAGTGCTGAATCTGACGCCTCTAGAAGATAAATGAGAGAAACTCAGAGGCCTGGCCGCCACACAGTCACATTTTGCTTTATCGCTTTCTGTGCTCCAAAAAGAATTTCCACATATCCTTCTGCCTGTCTAAGAAGAATTTGAATGAGAATGAAATAATCTGCTGTAAAATCCAGCCAGGGGTTTACTCTTTAACGCACACCTATTTATGGAGATTTCTACAATAAAAAAAAACAAACTCCATTATATGATATCGATGCAGGCAGTGTTTGTGTGGGTGTGGCTTAGGGCTGCAATCAAAAACTGGATTCAGTGACATAGCCTGAAAAAGTGAAAGTCTTAAACCTGCATTCTTTTTAATGGCCAGCAGTGGGTGGAAATATAAGCCTACAAGCCTATTTGCAGATCTTTAACCTCAGTGAACACTTTTTACCAGGTATTTTTTAAATATAGCACAATCTTTAATTTCTAAATTGTAGTTTCATTGAGAATAAAATAGTAAAGCAGGGCCTGCCTTTGGTTGGCTGGCTTCTTTCTTCAGCATTGAGTTTCTCAGACAGATCCTCCCATGCTTTTCATGGCTAGTTTCAAAAAGACCAAAACAGTAATGCCACTGGCCACAATGCTCACTTTTATATACAATCTAATGGTCTACTTTCCAGATTAAACTTATGCAAATTTTGATTTTATGCAGAGTAAATAGAAAGTCAAAGATGCAAAGTGATGCAAATACAATATTTCAAATATTTTAAGAACAGGTAAAAAAAAACAAAAAACCCATCATGCTTGGCAGTAAAAGCCTGTGTGCGGTACAAACTTACTGCTGCTTGTACACACCTGCAGCTGAAAGATTTACCTTTGCTTTAATGTAGAAAAACAACAACAACAAAAGAAGATGTCAGTTATTGGTTGTAACTGTATTTGTGGCAAAACTTTGGTCTGAACACTGTATTGTTGAAACATTTATTGGCATTAGTGATTTATCTAATGATTATTTTGTTGTTTCTTCTATAAAATATTAAAAAAATACAAAATCCTGTCACACAGAAAGTTTAAGAAGATAATGTGAAGAGTTTTTGTTAATGTACTGATTAGCTGACAAACTATTTGACCTCTAATATGTTTTATATCATTAAATAGAATGAGCAACAATACAGATGTTGTTGCATATATTAAAGTGATTATGAAAGAAAAGCCCAGCAGCCCAGAGTTTTCATTGCCTTTCACTAGACACGATGGAGGTATGTAATGTAATGCAGATGTCACATGTGATGATTTAATGTGATCAGCTAGCCAAAGGACACTGATATAACCTGATTATGCACGAGTCCTGAGTCACCCTGCCAATACTTGCAGAAAATACAAGAAAAACACATCAACCATTCTCACTTACATCAGTTTGCTGAATCTGGTTTATCACCTCATTTTCTCTTTCCCGAGACTCCCTCTTTTTGTTCGTCATTTCTGTTTTGCTGTGGCAGGATTGCGGTTTAAAGCAAAAACCTCGACAAACACCAAGGCACTTAGACATGGGGCAGAGAAAACCATTTTTGGCCGCAGCAGAACAAAGTCAAGTTCATCTCCAAAATATTTTTTCCTCTGCTCTCTTGGATCCAGACACCAAGTTTGCAGATTGATTTTCATAAAAAGTAAGTGGGACAAATCTAAGACAGCTCACAGATTTTAAGGCTGGAGAGAATTTAACTTCAGTCTTTTGAGGTTTGTGAGATTGCCAGATTTTTAAGGTGGATAAAAAAACTTTCCAAACTTCAAATATAAAACATGGGTGTGTTCAGGTTTCTGCGTGTATTCTTTTCCAGCTTGCCGCTCCATGTCTTCTGCTGGCTCCGAAGCAATGACGAGGAAACCTGGGAGGTACAAAGTTTTTGGATTTGAAAGCAGCCGTGAAGCTGAAATTCCACTGAGAGTGAGGTAAAATGTGGGAGAAAGGTCCATTGTAGTTGGTCTGATGTTTTGATGTGAGTGAGATTGTGTGTATGCATGTTATTGCTGAAACAAGCCAATTTTTTTGGCAGTAAACACTGACAGACCCACAGTTATAAATCATACAGGGCAGGCCTCCATGCATCCATCTGTTTATACTCATCTGTTCTTCTTCATCATCACTTCATCTGTCAACAGGGGTGACTGTTAACTCTTTCCAGAACTTGTTATTTAATGACATTATTATAATTTTTGCATAAATATAGAAGCCCACGGTAAGCACAGGTTGGTGATTTGCAGTTTAAAGGATGCACACATGAAAGAAACAAACACATTTTTTGGCACTTTGTGCATTTCAAAAACAGACCCTGCTTGTATATTATTGGCTTTCAAAATTGTGTATTTGTTTGCTACATAAACGACTACTGAGCAACATTCAGCTGATGAGTAAACGTCCAGCATCCAAATTGTGTGTTGATTGGTTTTTTTTTGGTATTCACAAACTCCTGAAGGAAATATTTTAGGACTTTGTAGCTGTGAAATGTTTTATTTGATTTATGTTTTACTCTTTGTTGTTAGGTTTAACATTTGTTGGGCTTTTTGGATAAAAATAGCTACCACCATGCAACTGGAAATGATGCTGATGCTAAAACGAATACTTAAGCTCAAAGAATCAGCTAAAAATCTTTGCCAGAATGCAGATTTGATAGATTGCTCAAGCTTTAAAAAAAAAAAATCACTATTAGTACCTGATAGAGCTTTAATCACTAAGGACTATAAAAAGTGACAGAAATATAAAAAAGTTTAAGCCTTAAACTCCACCTCAATAACTATACACTGGAAAAGCGTGAAAGTGGAGAGACTTTTTGACTATGTGACGAGCACTTCTGACCGTTTACTGGACCCGAAGTGCAGAAAGAGGGGTATCTACAGGATGCTGTAAACAAAACTTCATTTAGAATAATTCAAAATTTCGTTTTGCAGCTGTTTTACAAATGGAATAGTATAAACAGATCTGAAAGAAAAGCATGCTTTGTTGAGAAATGGTGAATATAAACAGTACTTTAGTTTGCATTCAAATAAAAGACAAAAAAAAAATAACGAAAAAGTTCAATTAGTTTGATTATGTGGCATCGCCTGGTTTGCAAACCACCAAACAGTTACCTACTTGGGCATTGCTGTAACGTGTAATAAGGCAACACTGTGGTATACTGAGCAAAAGCCATTGCTAAATAATACTGTGAAGAGCAGCTGCCTGCATATGAAAACCAGTTCTCCAGAGACTGTCCTGTCAGTTCCATTGCATGCCTTTTCAGCGCTTTAGTAAGTGGAAATGTAGATGAAGTTGTCAGATCCGGCAATCCTCTCGTGGGTGTCAAAGCAGCAAACCTGGTCCGTGGTGAGCCTCCATTCCTGTTAATGCTGACCTTTGCCCTTTAGTTCAGCCTCATGAAGCATCCTGTCATGTGATCATCCTTCAGCTCATACTGTAGAGTTAATGAAAACATAACTTTTATGTTGGCAAAAGCTGCACTGTGATTCAATCCCGTGGCTCATATAGATATGTTTAGTCATGAACTTCTAACCAAGCTGCAGGTTAAGTTCATGCATCAGGTGAGTTGGCACTTTTTTTTATAGGTAAGTAGGCAGCATACTACTAATATGACACTCTTGCTGCACACGGCAGGGCTTTCAGCACTTGAAGTTTAAGGCAGCGTTTGGGTGATACTTGGCAGCTGCAGCAGTGTTGGGATCCTGAAAGTTCAGACGGTGCAGGTCACACCAGCGTCCTCGACGTGGCCACAGTTGGTTTTGCCCCAACCGGAAAACTTACACTGGTGAATACTGTCTTCTGTCCCTGCGCATGCAACATCATCCATCCAGATCAGACCAGTACCTGCACAGAAAAGAAGAGGAAGCATTACAAAAAAAGACATGTTTTCAAAAATTATCCAGAAAGGAGACTGATGTTTTTATCTGAGGTGAAATTGAAGGGCAGAGCAGAAACAAAACCCCCAGCATGGAATAGAACATCAGTGACATCAGAGATTAAATGAATTAATGCAGTCGCTACATGAAAAGGAGGAACTGTGGCAGAGGCGATTTGCAAAGCAAAGCAACTATGGGCAATGTAAAGCAACTCAAATACGGTGCTCTAAATAAGACTTCACAAATGGATATGTAGAATTTTATGAGCCAAACCATCACCTAATGTAGGCTGGCACTGAGATGAGCTGATCTCCTGGGACTGCAGCTGAGCTTAACTTCATGAACTGCCTGAACTAATGCTATGCTTGATTAATAATTTCTGAACTACACAGACCCTAGTGTCTCTGTGGTTTTCTTCTCTCCTGTTGTCTTTTTTTCCTGACCTGCTTTTATAAAGCCGTTCTGTTTTCCTCATACTGCTGTAAGAAGAATTAAAATGATAGATTTGAAGAAACTTAAGATAAAAAATGGTCAAAACATGAAACATGTCCTGGAATTTAATGGGTTTTATGATTGAACGTAATCATATATTTGGAAGAAGGAAAAATAACATCTGGACTCAAATACCAACAGAGCACCTCCGATTGTTTCTTTTATGCACCACTTTCCCTGTTGTCTATGTGCACATGTTAGAAGTGGAGCCAAAGAGTAGAAACAAATTCTGAACAAATTGTGCTTCTGAGTTTAAATCACCAGCTGAAGTTTGTGAGTGCTGCAAATCAGCTTTGTGTATCTGTTTGTGCTTCAAATTCTAGAAAGTTTAGAAAGTCAAAAGTTTCAGAGACAAGTGGGATTAATCAAATTCTTCTCATCTCCAAAGAATCACTCAAATCATCCTATCCAAAGAAGTTTGTATTCGTGTCTTGTGAAACACAAAGTACTGACTGTGGATGAGATCGTTTGTATCCGGTAATAGAATAGACATTTCCAGCTGGTAAGCAGACCATTTGGCAGTATTGTTTTACATTATAATCTTTGGTTCCTGTTTGCAAAACTGGAATCGCTGGAGCTTTCAGGAAGTCCCAAATGCTTTAGTTTTTCAACAATTGTAGATGATTGGAGGTTCTCGGCTTCAAGTGTGGGTTAGTGAACATTTGATTGCACTATGATGCAGATTATGCATTAAACTTAAAAGTAACTAAAATTTTTACTTATAGGGCATCTTTCAAGCTAAATTTAAAAACTAAAATGCTAAAAACATACAGATAAAATGTTTTAAAAAGTTGAAAGAGATTTAAGCACATTTATAAAAAAAATTAAAAATCCAAAGGTGATGAACTAAAGACATGAATAGCAATCTACAATTCAGATATTGACACAGTGGACCTGGACTTTGCAATAAGTCCTATTTGATAAAAGCAAGAGTGAACCAGAGATTTAATGTGAGCATCCAAGGTCAGAATTGAACCAAAAGTCATCCCAAGGTTTCTGAGAGAAGATTTGGCAAAAGGTTTAAGGCATCTGAATGGTTCACTCATCATCACTGTTAATGCAATGCAATTTAACCATAAGAACCAAAAACAAGAGGCATAAATCTTCAAATTATTTTCTGTTATAAATATGTGCACCTCTACTTTGCATCTGTGCACTGAAACAAGCACAGAATTCATATAAAACAGAAACATAATTAAGTTCAGGACGGCTCGCTCACAACGCCAAAGTTAAATAAATAAACAAGTTTAAGGCAACCTTCACACTTCCAACTTTCCCTTTTTTTCTTACAGCAGGAAAATAGGTCAAGACAGTGACAAGACAAAGACAGCTGGAGATTAAATTTTAAAATATGCATGAATAAATTAAGGGAACAGGATAATAAAACTGTGATTACCTTAATTTATTTCTGACCTTATGGACTAATCAAAGTGTGAAAACTATATGAAGCTGACTGTAAACTGCTGCCCTGTAGTGAATGTGATAACATCATCACTAAGTCATAACATAATTAGAAATATGGGTCAGTCCTGTCACACCAATATGGGAGCTGCATTAATAATCTATAATGTTCAATATACTGAAATAATAATGACAAGTCTCTGGGCAGTTTAACTGAACAGCATATTAAACCCTGAAAGTCATTTTATGTTTTTGAAGCTCTTTTTCTTAATGGCTCCATTGGTTCCTTTATCTGTGATAGATATTCTATAATGATCAAATGGATTTATGATGTTCATCATGCAAAAAGGTGTTTATGCCACATTTGCTTGTTTAGAAAAGGAGACGTGTTGCCCCAAACTGCCCCTGCATCTGAAATCTACCAGCTGTTCATCCCCACACAGATCATGACAATGGAGCCAGTATTTGGGTAACTGGGCTGTAAACACTGTCCAAATGTCCCTGAAAGCAGCATATTGGTCCATGGTTTGCCTGTCTGTTTAGATTGTTTGGCTGCTAAACTGCATGTACTCCGGGACATCTGGGGGTCTTCACAGAAAACATCACAATGCAGTGATTAAAAGTGAAAAATTACAATAAACTCAAAGGCTATAATTTTATAAATTAGACCACGCAACTTTACGTTTAACCTGGCCAAAACTGTGAAAGGTTTTTGGAGAAGTTACACGACAAATTTATTGTTTATGATTAAAACTATCACAAAAGCTCAAAACATATATATATATAACTTGGTCATTAATAATCCCACTTTTCATACCTGCCAAGTAGTTCAAGGCTTGTTAAGATCAAGAAGATTTTATAGGACTATGATGTTAGGATGATATCTGCTGTTACCCCAATGTATGTACGATTCCTGCCCTATATTTTAAGTGATAAAGTCATCTCTCAGTTACAACTCAAAGGAAAATGTGGGTCACAGTCTTCAAACCAGTATGGGAGCTGCACTCTACATTAATTATCTATAATGCTAAATATACTGAAATAATAATGCCAAGTCTCAGGATGATTTAGCTGAATAGGATATTCAAAGTGAGCAAACTAAGGATCAAAAACAAAAGGGGCTCATTCATTTTAAAACATTACAGCCTTTGAAGCATTCGTTTTAAATGCTGTACGTGATTTCTTTTAAAAAATCTTCATGCCAGTAGGACTAACATGACAGCATGAGGTTTAAGTGTTCCATTATGGACCAGTGTATTTGTTAAATTATGCTTTTAAATTGAATTTATAAGCGCTGTCATAATACCACATTCTGCTTTTATATTGTTTTACATGACCTTCAATATGATCAATGAAAATAACAGTTCAGTCAGCAAACCCGATGTTTTCACAACACTGTCAAACTGCCTGTTTCCCACTTTTCATCTGGAACACTTTCGATGCATGGACACAGATTTATCAGATGGACCGTGCATAAATGAAACAGGTCCATGCAGAGAAAGCGTTTGCCAGTTTCCTCTTCCTCTGACATTTTTTATGTTTTGCTGCCTGATTAAAGTCGTGCTGAGAAGCAGGAGGCTTTCACAGAAACACATCCAGACTTCAGGAGAAAGATAAACTACAGGATCAATGGAATATCAGGCTAATGGAAATGACACTGAGATCTGGGCATACCGTTGTGTTTATCATGGTCATAGGGGTCACAGCACTTCTTTTTTAACTTTTAATATTTTTATTGATTTCTTTGAACAATTGCTTTTTTCAGGATGGAAACAAAAACAGTATCTTATTTGGCTTTAAAAAGAACAGAGTATATTTGATGTTTATGTTTGATATGTTTGTCTGTTTAGGGAGTAGATCTGATAAATTTAATTTTACTTGCTTTATGGACATACGCTGATTACATATGGCTAGTGATAAAGTAAAATTTATATCTTTCAATGTTAATGGGCTGTTAAATCCAATTAAACGTACTAAAATCCTAACTAAAGTGAAAGCAGAACAAGCCCATATAGTCTACTTACAGGAGACCCACATGACAGATAAGGAGCACGTAAAATTAAAGAGAATGGGTTTTACTAATCTGTTATTTTCTTCATACAAATCAGGACATAGGAGAGGAGTTGCAATCCTTATTTCAAGCAAATTAAACTTTGAAAAAGTATCTGAAATGGGTGATAAAGAGGGCAGATTTATTCTAGTAAAAGGGAAAATAGATGGGAATTTGATCACCCTCTTAAATGTTTATGCCCCACCAAAGAGTGATATTAGCTTCTTCCAAAGGATTATTAATATTATGGTAACAGAAACAGAAGGCCTTTTGATCTGTGGAGGGGATTTAAATATACACCTGCAGCCAAAATTAGACTCGTCTAGCAAGAAAACATACGATATGAAATCTCCATATATCAAAGTGAATGCACTTTTTGAGGAGGTAGGATTAATTGACATATGGCGAGACCTTTTTCCTAATAGAAAGGACTATACTTACTACTCTGCCCCACACTCTCTTTATACAAGGATAGATTATTTTATAACATTTGGTAAAGATAAGGATAAAATATATACTTGTGGAATTGGAACGATAGATATAAGTGACCATGCACCAATATATTTATCCATTGATTTTAACTTACGGTTAAAAAATAATACATGGAAATTGAACTCAAGTCTATTGAATGATTCACCTTTCAAGGCACAAATTAAATCAGAAATTAGTCTCTTTTTAGAGTTCAATGATACCGGAGAAGTACCACCTCCCATACTATGGGATACTCTGAAGGCGGTACTAAGAGGGAAAATTATAGCAATAGCTTCATTTAGGAAAAAAGATAAGAATAGAAAATTAGAAGAGTTGAGTAAGAAACTAAAGGAATTAGAAAGAAGACATAAAAGGGACTTAACACAGGATATATTAAGGGACATCAAAAACATTAGGAACGAAATTAACAATATAGCCACACAAGAAATCAAGAAAGATTTAATGTTTTTGAAACAGAGACAATATGAAAGTGGCATTAAATCTACCAAAATATTGGCGTGGAAATTGAAAAAAAAGATAGCGGAAAATACAATTTATAAAATTAGGGACCCAAGTACAAAAGTGATAAAAAATAAATTAAATGAAATACAGGAAGCCTTTGAAAGATTTTATAAAACCCTATACTCTGAAGCCCCGGGCGGGACTGAAGCTCAGATGGATAGCTTTCTGAACTCTCTAGACTTACCCACTCTAGATGAAGAACAAAATCAAGCAATGACAATGAATATAACTGAGGAAGAATTAAAAGCTGCAATTAATAGGCTTAAATTAAGTAAATCACCAGGACCAGATGGTTACACGGCAGAGTGGTATAAAGAATTTAAAAAGGAACTGATACCTGTCTTACTGCCTACATTGAATTGGGTTTTGAAAAAGGCACAAATGCCCCCCAGTTGGAAGGAGGCAATTATTTCAGTTATACCAAAAGAAGGCAAAGATAAAATGGAATGTGGATCTTTCAGGCCAATCTCTGTTCTTAACGTGGACTATAAACTTTTCACATCTATCATGGCCAAACGGCTAGAAGAGTTCCTACCAACACTGATATGTAATGATCAAACAGGTTTCATACATCAACGCCAAACACAGGACAATATACGAAAGACACTACACATTATGGACCATATACAAAAACACAAAATCAAAGCAATTGTGATGAGTGTAGACGCTGAAAAAGCCTTTGACTCTGTCAATTGGAAGTTCCTCTACAGGGTACTATATAAATTTGGCTTTCATGATATGATTATTAAAACGATACAAGCATTATATGATAATCCTACAGCCAGGATCAAAATTAATGGATGCCTATCCAACAGTTTTACCCTAAAAAGGGGCACTAGACAGGGCTGTGCATGGTCACCGTTACTTTTTGCACTATACTTGGAACCACTAGTTCAATCCATCAGGCAAAATAAGGACATTAAGGGAATTTTTATCAAAGGGACACAATATAAACTGGCTTGCTACGCGGATGACATTTTGATTTACCTTGGACACCCAACATATTCTTTACCCAAGCTGATGCAGTCATTTGAACAATACGGCCAACTATCAGGCTATAAAATTAATATAGGTAAAACCCAGCTACTCTCATATAACTACAGCCCACCAGAAGAAATAAAATGTAGTTATCTCCTGGTATGGCAAACGGAGTGTTTTAAATATTTAGGCATAAATTTACCGAAAGACCTTACAAAACTATTCGAACAGAACTACCTACCCTTATACAAAAAAATAAAGGAAGATATAGTAAGATGGAATTTAATTCCTTTCTTTAGTTTTAATTCAAGAATTGATTCTATTAAAATGAATGTATTGCCAAGATTTTTGTATCTATTTCAAACCCTACCAATAGAGATTAACCAAAGTCAATTTAATGAGTGGGATAAAATGTTATCTAGATATATATGGCAAGGTAAAAGACCAAGGGTTCGCCTTAAAACACTACAGCTGGCTAAGCAAAAGGGAGGATGGGGCCTCCCTGACCTCAGATATTATTATTTTGCAGCGCAGATGAGAGCAATAATATGCTGGTGTAACCAATCATACACTGCCCAATGGAAAACCATTGAGGAACAAATGCTGTCTATACCTATTCAGGCAACTCTAGCTGACAATAACTTACAAACCTATATAAAAAATACTGATAACATGTGGGTGAAAAGGACCCTTAAAACATGGAGAACTATTATAAAGGAATATAAACTCGAGACCAATATTACAGTTCTTAAATGGTGTGCTTACGACTCAGAGTTCAAACCTAATGAACTGGATTCTAGATTCAAGGACTGGACAGGTAAGGGCATAACAGCCCTGTGCAGTATAATGAAGGATGGAAAATTGTTCAGCTTTGACATGCTTAGAAAAACATTTTCATTAGAAAAAGAAGACTTCTATCGATATCTGCAGTTAAGGCACTATGCCGACACGAAGATGAGAAACGTAACAATGATAAACACACGCTTGATGGAACTGTTTATAAAAAGCTATAACTCAGAAACTATTGATAGAATTGTATCATGTCTCTATAAGGGTCTAATGGATTTGAAACCACATTCGACTTCATATATTAGAACAAAATGGGAGAAGGAAGGAGGGATAAAAATATTAGAGGAAGAATGGACGGCAATATGGAGATATCAGTGGATGTGTACCAGCTCACAAAAGTGGAGGGAATTTGGCTGGAAGTGCCTAATTAGATACTTTATAACACCTTCTCAGAAGTCTCATTATGATGATAACCCCCCTGCTTGTTGGAGGAACTGTGGAAATCAAAGTGCAAATCATTACCATATTTTCTGGGACTGCTCAATCTTGAGGGATTATTGGAGAGAAATACATAATGCCTTACAGGATATCTTTAAACGTGAAATACCTCTCGAGAGTAAGACTATGTTCTTTGGATATATACCTCAGGAATGGCCTAAATATGATAAACATTTAATAAATATTTTATTGGTGGCCTGTAAAAAGAATATCACCAGAAAATGGTTATCCCCAGAGAGCCCAAACATAAGTACATGGATGGAAATCACAATGGAAATTTATAACATGGAAAAGATAACAGCTTCTGTTAACCACAAGCTGGAGAAATTTACATCATATTGGGAAAACTGGGTTAAATATATCACGCCTCATAGGCCAGATTTTACTATTACAAACCAATAATTATGATGTATGTATATATATTTATAGGATCACCCCATACCAACACATCCGTGTTTTTTTTTTTTTTCTCTTTTCTTAGGTTTGTTAGTTTTGTTTTTTGTTTTTTGATTTTCGGATTATGTGATGGTTTCAATTACTTCTATCGTTGTAAGTATTCTTCCCTTATGACTTGGATGTAAATTAAAATACTATTTCAGTATTTAAGGCAGATAACCTAAGTATGAAGAATGCTTACATGATGTACATACTGTGAATGCCTGCTTTTGAAACCTTAATAAAAATATGAATTAAAAAAAATAAATAAATAAAAAGAACAGAGTGCGTAAGTTTCAGTTTATTTTGGATTTTCTGTAATTCACATAGGTTCATTTTGATGTTTGCACAGGGTCAAATATATACATACAAGCTCAAATATACACATAGACTCCCACTAATATTTGGTTAAATGTGATTTTGCTAGCTGCACCTCGACCAGATGCTTTTGTTAGCCATCAACAAGCCACAAGTTGACGACTCTTCCTAACAGGATTAGTAGAGTTAATTTAAATTGGTTGGTTTTATGGCATGACCAGAGTTTTAAGCCTAGCACACACATCTTCAACATGAGGTTGGGGTTTTGGGATGGCCATTCCAGAAACTTAATGTTAGCCTGGTTTTCATGTATGACTGGAATCATTGTCCTGTTGGAACACCCAGTTGTGTCCAAGTTTCAACCATTTAGCTGCTGATTTGAGGTGAATTTGAAGAATTTGCAGGTAATCCCCTTTTTTAAATTATTTTATCCACTTTCGGCAATGTACCAGTATCACTGTAAACAGCCCCAGAGCATGATGCTACCACCACCATGCTTGACAGCTGGTACATTGCTCTTACATTTGAAAGCTTCACCTTTACTTATCCAAACATACTTCCTGTCAATTTAGCCAAACACCTCGATTGTCATGGTCCTGAGTCTGTGACTCAGGGTTTTTGTATTAATAAATATTAGCTTGTGTTCTGGTTGTTTTCTGTTAAGCTTTTCCTAGTTAGGTTTTGCGCTCCCCCCTGTTTAGTGTTGGGTCATTCCTGCCCGTGCGTTTCCTCTGTTCGCGGTCTGTGTAATTTTCCTGTTTTACTTTGAAAATCTGTGTCTCGTGATGTCAATTAGGATCAGCTGTGTCTTCCTCCTGTTTTGGCCATTCCTCATTCCCTTCCATGTGTATTTATAGTGTGTGTATACCTGTGCTGATCGTCGCTTCGTCTGTGTATCTCAGTGTCTCTCTGTGCCGTTTTCCCGTGTTTGTATGATTTCAGGTTTGTTCCCTAGTTTTCCCCAGTTTGACTTAGTTTTGTCCTCACTTCTGTTTATTGTCACTCACTGTAAATAAACTCACTCGCATCACCACCATTGTCTGCAACTTGGGTCTTCCTTCACAACAGCACACGACTGCTGCTCCAGCAGTGACATCGATCTTTTTCTTTTCTGGCCATAAAATCTTTCTCCAGAAGGCATTTGGCTTCTCAAAGTGGGCGGCTGCAAATTTCAGTTAAGCTTAAAGGTGTTGATTTTAGAGCAGGGGCTTGTTTCTTGAATGACACCCTCTCAGTCCAAACTTGTTTCACTGTGGACAGTGATGCAGCAGTTCTAAGGTCATGCCCGCCTTGACATTGCCTTGGTGCGTCCTGGGTTGTTTTTGAACATCCTAACAAAGAAGAGTTGAAGTCTTCTTGGAAAAGTGGTGACTCATTTGAATAACTTGTATTTCTGCTGCTGTACAGTTGTTTGAACTGATTGTCTTGGAGTTGTTTAGAAATAGCTCCGAGAGACCCTCCCAGCTTGTGTACATCTACAATTCTCCTTCTTAGATCTTCACTTTGTCCCCTAGACCTTCCCGTTGTTCTGGGTATTGATCAATCCATTGAGTGCTGTCAAACAAATTCTTTTTATGTTGGCAAAAGAGAAACTGCCAGTTGTGGTCAATCATCAGAACAGGTCAAAGAAATCATTAAAACCCCCAAATTACCATGAAATTTATGGCAATAATAAGTGTATTCAAACGTCTAATCACAACTGTATATGTTTTATGCCTGAAAGATGTATTATATATAATCAGTTCCCTGACTGGTTGTGGGAACTGGTTTCTATCCAGTTCTGAAAGATTTAAATATTCACTTGAAGCTATGTTCTTGATGACTAGTTCAATAAACAGAGGATAAGACAGGAGGGAAAAAAATTGACTAATGTATGAGCAATAAAATTCAAAACTGTTTACAGTTCAATGGAAAAGGCTAAACATTGTTTATACAAATATTATGTGTGTATGTAAGAGCCATTTGGAAGAGTTAATCACATTCTTCAGTAATTAAATCGTATTTCAAATCTTGTAGCTCTTTGAACTGTGGATAACAAACACACAGGGCCAGATCAGTGTGGATAATGATAGCACTGCTGGCACCAACAGCCAGATTAACATCCAAATGCTTGTGCTGAATGTTGTTACACACTGCGCCAGTCAGTTTACATACAGGGTACAAAAAACTATTAATTTTTTTAATCAAAGAATTGCTGATTAGTATGGCTCATCTCTCAGCACTAATTATATATAAAAACATCTCAATGTTGTAACTTTTGCAATGAAGTGAACTGAGATGAACCTGGTGATCCAAACAGAGAGTTAAAATCAAAGTTAATCACTGAGTTATAATATTTCAACTTCAACATAATTTTTCAATGGTGCTCTAATGTGACTGTATTCAGGCAAAAAAACACAAGGAGAAAGATTTTCGCCTTGCGTCTTAGACTCAAAGGTTAACTGGTGTTGCACATTTATAAAATATGATATTTCAACCCACTATCTTCTATCTTCATTGACAATTTTTAAATAAATCACAAAAATTAAAAATGAAATGCCTGTAAAATATATTTGTTTGGAAATGAGTGTATTATGTGTGCCAGGCTTCCACGACTCACACTTTGCACCTTAAACTCCTAGGACCTGGCGTCCACATATGTGGACATCACATTTTGGGTTATTTAGACCAAAATACTCAATTTTGCTCTACAAGGGCCTGATATCCACTTACGAGGACATTATACTGCCACTGTTCTATCAAAATTTTAAACGAATATCCTCATATGTGCCTCTTATTTTTCTTAAAAACAAAAATAAGGTAAAAAAATAATCTGGTAATTCTTTGTTTTTACATTCATCGGGCCCCAATATGCCCAAATATCAAAGAGAAATTAAAAATCCATGCCGTGGAAGAGTTCAGGTCTTAGGAGGTTAATGTGCACATCCACACAGGATGATAAAGATTTCTTTTATGTCAAATGTTTAATTTAAAGGCTCATTACTGAATAATAATGGATAATAAGGGCAAACATCTATCTGATTCAATCTGCATGCCTCCTACATTCTTGCTCTAAAGATAAACTGCTGCAGCATTGACATCCTGAAAGCAGGAGGACCCCATAACCACATGTGTCTCCATGCGGCCTGCACAAGATGGAAATAAGGTATGTAGAGGGGAAAGAACACATGAGGCTTCAGAGGTAGTTGGTCCATTGTGGTTGTACATGATACTCCAGCTGTTCTGCGGTTGAGCCTTCTGAGGGTTTACTTTAACGGAAATGAGCCTTTAAGCCGTTTACTCTGGATCTCAACACACATTTGCAGCACTGTGTGCGCGCCCATGTTTTGTCCGTTTACGCCAAATTTGTGACACTTCACACAAACAAGAGTTGAATCACCAAACCACTGCGTGAGAGTTGAGGGAAACACCCAAGAGAGGGATTTAGAAGACGGAAAAGTAGACGTTTTGTGTAATCAGGCAAAAAACAGCACTGCTGTCTGCAGAAATGAATCAAGCCAAATTTTATTTCTGTGGAATGTAGTTTGTCCAAATTACTGATAATAGCTGTGTTTCAGACAGAGACTTCTGATGTTTCTATTCAACAAGCACTTTTTTAGTAAATTAGACCACATGTGTTAGTCCCGGTCTCAGTGTTTGCTACTTCCTGTTTTATTTTGATAGTGCCTTGTCTGTTGTGTGCTATGTTTAATTTTGCGTCCCCTCTTCTTGTTACTCTGATTCCATTTAGCTGTGTTCCCTGGTGTTTAATTAAACCACCATCTTAGTTTATTTCCCCGTTTTTCCAAGTCCTGTTTTTGGGTCCAATTCTGCTAGCCACACAGCCTATATAACAATAATATATGTTATTTTTCTGCCATATATGTATACGCACAGTGGTGGATATTAAATATGGCCAAAGTTTAATAATATAGCACCTTATGACCTTTATAATAAGGTCAGCACATGTACAAGTAATCTCTGTGACCCAAAAGCTCAGGCTTCAGAGTGCTCTAAATGTTTTCATATTAATTTTTCATCTCTAAATGTTTCATGATGTCAGTAAGAGCAAAGCTACAAGCAAAGCTAAAGATGACCACAGCAGGTAGCTCTGGATGTCTAATTTATCAGACTTTTTACAAACTGAATTGTCAGAAACAAATTGTGAATCTTTGCTTGCTAGGCAAATGTGTAAACAAGTGTGAAGCCACTGATGTCAATAAGAGCAGACACTCAAAATATGGCCATTTTTTGACATATTATTTTTAGTTGCTGTTCAGGACTCCTGTTTTCAAAGGGTATTCTTCCAGAAGAAAGTTAACTTAAAAAGAGAAGAGCTAAAACATCTAATTTCAGACTCAAACTTAGCGACTGTACACAGGACCAGTCTAAGATTAATAAAGATTAACTATGAATAAAAACAAAACAAAACACTTTTTCTTGTAGCTAATTCAAAATTAAAAATAAGTATTAAAAAAGGCTTTAAATGAAACAATTATGCCCCCTTCAATTCTGTTTTCAGAGTTTAATAGAAAGTTCAGTGTTTTTTTGTACAGATGTTTTTCATCACACCATAATAATTATTTAGCTTATGATTCATATGTGATGTAGCCCTGTTGCATCACAGTCAGTGGCTTCTAGGTTTGAATCTGGATCAGAGCACTTCTGCATAGATTTAGGAGTTTCTCTCTTTTACTTGCATGGGTTTCATCTGAATTAATCAAAAACAGGCCAGGTTAATTTCCCCATTAGTGTACCTGACAGAGTACAGAGTACTGTACTCTGGCTCCACTTGTTAAAGCTGGAGCCAGATATAAGCCAGTACTTATTTACAACCCTGCACCCCACCTCTCACATATCTAGAACGTGACCTGATAGGTCATTTGTGCAAACTGTTTTCATAAGTTTGCATAATGCATAATGCAGCTGTATGAAGAAGTGCAAGTAAAAACTGGTGACTTACTTTTGGTTAAAGTTGAAGTCAACACCCTTAATCTTTTTAAAATCTTTTTCTTTTAAAGTTTTATAATCTTTTTATAATCTACTACAGTACTCTGCAAACATTTTACACACTTCTCATTTCTTTATATTTTGCTATGTAAATAGCAAAGGTACATTGTTTATGTTTAAACATGTTTTAGTGTTGAAACTTAATATGGCCACCTTTATTCTTCAACACAGCCTGAACTCTCTTATTTCACTCTCTAATTTCTTTAAGTAGTCCTCAGGAATAGTTCTTCAGGCTTCTTGAAGGACATTCAAAGCTTCTATAGATGTTGGCTGCATTTTGTTTAATTCTCTGTCAAGTAGTGCTCCATTTTGTCTTTTATTTATTTAAATCCAGGCGTGCTCTTTCTGCATTGTGTTGAGGGTGACTGTCATGCTGAAAAATTAATCCACTTCCAGTCCACTTTTCAAGCTTCCCAGTTGGTATTGCATGGTGGATCCGGATCTGAGAATACTTTTCTGCACTCATAATTCCATCAATATTGACACCACTGGCTGTGATGAAGCCTTACACCATGACAGAGCCCCCAAAATATATTACAGATGGGTGTAGGCTAGGGCTGTGCGATATGACCAAAGTATATCCCGATATTCATATCCCGATATAAGACATCTATCGTCTCGGCAACGATGTAAATCACAAAAATGTAACATTTTCTGTAAAGTCTATGAATCTCGGGCAGGTCGACTTGCGTGAAGTGTTTCCAGCCGGGCGTCTTGTACCTGGAGTCAAGTATTTCAACTGATGCATGAAACGATACATTTTTAGACATAAGTTGTAACGGCAGTCCTTTTCTTTGTAAGTATTTATTACACGGCGTGCCCCGGGGAAAAGCCTGTTCTAACGTTTGAGTCTAAGGTTTATTTGTTAGCACCTAATGGTGCTTTTTTTTACTTCTCATCCACAAACACTCTGCATACTCTTTCACGTGATTCAGTTTATTTTGAAAAGTCTCAACAGGATCTCGAGCTTTATTGTGAAAGGTTTATGTGGAAAATAAACAAGCGGACAGTGGAGCCACGCCATGGTTTTACCGTCGTTGTTGCTAACGACAACGCATAAAAGCAGTCACTTGTCTGTTCGTAGTGTGGTTATATTAAATATAAGAGAAAGAGAGAACTTTAAGAAATTAAACGATGAAAAAATATTGCCGTAAACAGTTTATTTTGCGACATCATGAAACAAAAGATAGCGTAAAATGAAACGATAGACGCGTTTATATCGTCGTCCGATATATATCGTTATATCGAACAGCCCTAGTGTAGGCACTCTCTGTTGTACCATAAGACTTCTTCACAACCTTTTCTCCCTGTTTCCCTTCCTAAAGAGTGGCTTCATGACAGCAACCCTTTCATGAAGACCATTTCTGATGAGGCTTCAGTGAACAGTAGATGGATCAACTGAAGGTGCAGATACATCTTTCAGTTCATGTGTCAGGCCTTTGCTGGATTTTCTCCTGTTTCTTAAGAACATGACTTGCTCATCAGCGGTTTGCATCTTTTTGGCTTTTTGGCTAAAAGGGGATTCATGATGTTGGTGTTGATATCTCTACCAAACTGCGTTATCTTTGGTATTTTTCATTGATTGAAAGAAAGAAATTGGAACAAATTTATATGTTTCTTTTTTTATAAGGCTGGTAATAAGTGCCTAAAGACAAAATATTAAACTGGTTCTTTTCAAAGGTATCCGTTACGTGTAGAAAAAACACTGGTTCATCCCTTGAGTTAGATGCCTATTTTTTTTGAATGACTCAAAGGTCAGCGGATAACAAAACAAAAAAAACCTTTCTTTTTCTGAAAATGGCCCGGTACAAGGATTGAAGTAAAAATAAGTGAAAAAGCAGCCAGTGCCCAAAGAAAAACTTTAAAAGACCTCCAGATAGCCTGAAAAAGTAGTCTGCCTCCTTATAAACAAAACATAATGAAATGAGGAGTTGCTCAAGACTTTTTCACACTGCTGTGGACGGGTTTATTTTTACTGCAATTATGATGACACAAACCCCAGTTTCCTGGCTGGAGTTCAGGTTTCTCTGAGCCATCATACATAATATAAACTTTAATATAAACTTTATTACTGTTTTCTAAGCAGAAACACTCCTGTGTGTTATTATTAGCAATCAATATGATGTTTCTTTGAATATGTTTAGGGCACGTACTGAATGAGCTAAGGATTTTAGGAGTTGAGAAATGTCCATAGTTTGTTTTACAAGTTTGAAAAATAGTGTTTCAAGTTTCGCTTTTGTGCTTTTTTGATAACTGCTGTGGTATTAATGGAGAAGGACAGGTCATCAGCTAGGTGTACACCCAGGAACTTAACACTGCTGAGCCTTTCCACAGCAGATCCATCTGTGGTGAGGTCTGTGTGGTGATCTCTGCCAGACTTCCTGAAATCGACCACCATCTCTTTTGTTTTGTCCACATTGATAGTGAAATTATGGGATCTACACCAAACTTCAAGCTGCTCCACGTCCAATCTATAAGTGGACTCATCGTTGTCAGTGATGACACCAACCACAGTTGTGTCGTCTGCGAACTTCACAATGTGGTTAGTGCTGAGTCTGGCGGTACAGTCATGTGTGAGCAGACTGAAAAACAGCGGGCTCAGGGCAGTTTTGTATTTCCTAAAGAAATTCAGGGTTTGTAATGTCCGAAATTAATATAAAAGTTTGGAAAAAGTTTGGTTATTTTTAGTTTGGACAAACGTTAAAACAGAAAGCTGGGAGGTTAAAAGGGTGTACAGAGTTTAAGCAGGGTATTTAGAGATTACACAGAAAGTCTCCAGTTCAAATTTATTTAAAATCAAAGATGGAAAATTGTAACTGAAAACTACTGGTCTGTTTATTGGAGCAGGGATGAAGCATGAAAGGTAACCTGACTTGTCTTTGGACTGCTAATTGAATGTATTTTTTACAGTTGTGCCTGATTTTGTGTAGCTCTGGAAAAACTCACCTGTCGTTTCTGCAAACACTCACATACTGTATGTCATTTTGGTAGTCAGGAGGCAAATGAGTGGCTTTCTCATCAAGTCATTTTATTTTGTTCTGTCCTTTCACAGATGCTATGAGTAAGACAAAGGCTAAAACGGAATCAGAAAGGTTAGTGAGTCATCTGAAAATGTATGTGAATTCCAGATAGTTTAAAATTGAATCCAGCCATGATGTTAGCCTGTGCTGTTTTCTTGAGGTTGTCCCCTGGAACAAAAGCATGATTTCCCTCAATTTTCCAGACTTATTGGTAACAACTCAGCCTGGACAGAGGCTCTGAATGATGTCAGGCTGACTGCTGAATGAAATAAAATGGGGAAAGAAACAGATGGATATGACCCATGAGAGTCTTTCTTGACGACATCTGGCTAGCACGACTTTCACCATAAAAGTTTAATATTAATCCCTGCAGCATTTTAGGGTACAGTTGTGCCACTCAAATCCAAAAAGCAGAGTTAGTAAAAATCAGAGCGACTTCCATCATTAAGTTTCACCATGGATATGTATTGTAGATAAAAACAATGATTGCCATGTTCCTCATTGCAGATCATGAGCGCTGACCTATAAAGAATGAGCTTAAAAACTCAGAAAAGACGATTACATTGCTATTACATCAGACTCAACAAGTGAAAGGTTTATTCACTTAGTCAACTGGTTCAAATGGGAACAGCCTGACTTGGTGCCAGATCCCACAGTTTGCCTTCAGAGGTCTTGCTGAGTCCATGCCTTGGTAAATCTAAGCTGTTTTGGCAGTAGCATGCAAGTAACCAGCAAACATAATGCCATAAGGTTTTGACCCATTGATATATGGGTGTTTTGACACAAAATGGTTTATAATGTGCTTCTAATTCACCCCAGCACTCACTCACACTTACATGCTGATGGTGGCAAACCAAAACCCATTAAAGACACTTTGGCAGAAGAGCTGAAACCAAACATGCATTTTGTGGAAATTCTAACATTTCCTGAAACATGAGCACTGCTTTACCACATGACAACAATAAAGCTGTGATGAAAAGACAAGAAAAAAACAACAACAATGTGATGCCCTTATACTAAAATTCCAGTGGTTAATAGTGTCATGGTCCTGAGTCTCTGAGCCAATGTTTTGACTTTTGCAAAGTTTATGGTTCATTGAGTTTTGTATTTTTGGTTATCATTTAGGACTTTAGTTTTTAAGTTCTGGTTACATGTGTAATGTGGGTTCTCTTTACATCTTAATTATTGATTTGTATGTACTTCTCTGTGACTCCGTTTAGTATGGCCACCCTCAGTGTCTCTTTGTTTCTCATTAAGTCTTCATTTATGTTATGTCCTGCTTCATTTTGGTACTTCTTTGTCTTTTGTGGTTTGTATATAGTTTTTTTTGTCTAGTTACCTAGATTCTGTTTAAATGTGCCTCATTTGCCCCCTTGTGTTCAGTTCTTTTAATTGCCCTCTTGTGTGTATACGATGTCTTCCTCATTCTATATAGAGTTTTTCCACCAGTTTAAAATAAGACTGTGCATTTGTGCAACCTGCTAGTCACCCACCTACTACAATGACAGCCACCTGCTTGCCAGATCCTGCTACCCCTAAGTCTAAGTCCTCTGAAAGGAAGTGTTGATTTAGGCAATGCTGTTCAGCCTCATTGCTGCAGCAATAGCACAGCAGCAGTGTTCACTTCCCCTAAATGCTTTCTTGTGTGTATATAAGCAGTGTCTTCCCCTGAGTCATCGTCACAGTGTCTGTTTTTGGTTCTTGTGTCTTCTCTGCCTGAATTATTGGATTCCTCTATTGACTTATATTTTATTTAATTTTTGATTTTCCATCTATTTAAATAAAGCTACATTTCCAGTTTATTCTGTTGCCTTAAGACTTTGAATGTGTTCGCTGGTCCACTGCAGGATACTGTGTCAACGTTATGATTTGATTTAATCTGATATAAAAACTCCACCTGGATTCAAATCATTCTCAATTCTTTTTTTTATTTGTATTTGACGGTGAATGCACTAACACATATCCCACCCCCATCTTCTTAAAGGACTTAAACTCGGTCCAGCAGTTTTGCTGCCTCTGGTTCAGATCCAAACACTATTGAAATGAACCAAGTTTCTCTCCAAAGGGATGTTTGGTTTTCAAGACCTCCTCAGCTGGCTTGGCACCATTATAGCATTAGCCACCTTTTCCTGACTCTTTGACTCATACATGTAAGAAAGTAATGTGTTTCCTCCTTTGTTAAACATATTTCTGTCAAAAGGGGCCTTTGATGAGTTGCAGTCTCATAATTCCCACCTTGCAAGTGTAGCTGCATTAAATGAATGAATTCATTGATTGCAATAATAGCATATGGCCAAAGCAAATCTTGGCTTTTCTCAAGGCCCACCAGTGCGTCTTGTCACATCACACCACTGATGTAAAGGATGGTCAACATGCAACAGTAAACTGCTCCTTTTAAATCATTATACAGTAAATGCTGATTGAACAATGTAGTGAGTACAAATTAATAAATCCTTTGCAGTTCTGTTTGGTTTTCTATAAGGCCTACTATACTATTCTGAATACAAAATCTCCTGGGAAATTCAAGGCTAAAAGGAAGAGGATCTTGTTTATGTTACCTCTGCGAAGGAGGTTATATCCTTGTTGTTTTTTTCATTTAAAGGATCACTTGGAAGTTTATGAATAGATTCAAAGTTTTTACCAGGGGTGGTCTGAGCCTGCTTTTACAGATTATTCTGGAACATATCTTTCACCATTCAGATTTGACATTTTGGTGTCATAATGTCATAAATACATATAAAACTGGAAGATGTAAAATTGGAAATTTTAGTTTCAACTGGCATACTGTTTTACTAATTAATGCATGGCCTAACCTTCTACACAAGCCACAGCCAAAAAATATGGCCACCTATTTGGTGTTTCTGTCAACACTGACATGGTGGACCAAGTCGACCTATTACATCCTTTGGCACAATATGAGGTTGAATAAACGCACGTAAGTGTTACATGAACTGAATGACAGCAAGGTTTGCACCAAACACACCAATGAAATAAGAGTGTTACGCACCCTGCCCGAAGCGTCCAGTCTTATGAACCTCAGTTGCTCCTTGGTATCCCAGCATCCTGCAGACTACATCTCCATCCTTTTTATCCCAGACATCATCGCACACGGTTCCCCAGCGATGTTCATGGAAAACTTCCACACGGCCTTCGTGAAGACCTGACCCATTCACCAACCGTACCAAGGTCTCCTCCACTGAAAACCAAACACACAAAACAGAAGCTTTGTATCCAGATACACAAATGCATTGGCAGAGGGATTCCTACATTTTTGCTGCAACTATTTAGTGTGTTTGCAGAGTGTTTATAAGCATTCCATTGTTATTTATGCCAAAAAGACAACAATAAAGGCCCTCGCTCATTTTTGGAGGGACTCATTCATTGTGTTTATAAGTTTAATGAAGCTCTGTGAATCACATCAATATGAAAACAAACTGAGATGAATGGTTTTTTTTTTGACATGCTGAAAAATAAAAATTCCATAAACCACAGAAAAACACTCTGATTTAAGAAGAACAATAAATAAAAATACCCTGGAAACTTTTTGTGTTCTTTTGTGAACCCTCTTTAAAAATTTTGACGTATGTTTCTTTCTGAATATACTGTTTTCTGTGATTGTAAAGCCTATAATATGGCAACAATCTCACGGATGTGAAGCGAATCCATTGAAGGGTTTTGAAATTCATAACTTCCTACTTTGGAACTTCACAGTATGCATCTGCAAGCATTTATCCAGTTTAGCTTATTTGAGCACTAAAGACTAACAGCTGCTTAAAAATACTGAGGAAAGGAGGGAAAGTGAGTGAATAAATAAAAGGAGAGATAGAAACTGTAAGTGGACATCAAAGATGAGAAGTAAAAAAGGAGACAAAGGGATGAATTAAAGTAGATTGCTAACAGGCTAAGAGTTTTGCATAGTCAAAACATTTTTATAACATTGTTAAAAAAAACTGTAAAGGTAGGGGTGTGGTAAATTTGACTGAGGATTAAGGCAACACTGGGAGCTTTAAGTTACTGACTGAGATGGCTCCACTTTGTTTCTGCTATTTGTTGCTTTTGAAGTATTTTAATATGTTTATCTGTCAAATGTCGATCATGTTTGTACTTCGGTTTTGATGCAAAAACTTTTAGCATTTTATTAGTCCTTACTTTACACTACTTAGCAGATATGCTTGCACCCATAAGGTCAATGGATACAGCAATGCTCTGGTTCAAACATGGTAACTTCTGGCTCCCCAAGAAAACCTAACAGAGAATTAGGCAAAACATTCATGTTAAAGCTTCAAAACGTAACCTAACACTGCGACTACACTTTATGACATTCTTTTATACACAGTCTCTGTAAAAGATTCCTCACATAGGTGAACAAAACAACCATCTCTGTATTATTGTTGTTGTTCTGGTTTGACAGAGTATTTTGGCTCCTGTAATATAATAAAAATCTAAAGGTTGAAATATGGTCGCAGGGCCCTGGAGTGTAAGCTATCACAGGGCGGAATTTTAGGATCATCCTTTTTTGAAGGAAGCTGGTTAGTTTTTAAATTTGCAAACCTCTAGGAATGCATGTAAATAAAAGTACTAGAGATGCCCCATTTTCATGGATTTAGGGTTGGAAAGCCTTGCTCAGGGGTGCCATGTCCACAAACTTGCATGTAAGAGCTTACAGAACAAGTGTGTGTGTAAATGAGTGTGTTTGTTTTAGCAGAAGCTTCATGGCTCTGCAGTTCATCTGGTATTCCTCAAAGTATGCAGCAGCTGTTCTCATGTGATTGATTTGATTTATCACCTTTCAGAGGGCAGAGAGGAAATAAGAAGAAGAAGAGGTAAACACACACTCGCAGCTACACTTTTCTGAACTGCTCATCACTGTTAAGACAAAGTGCCGCAGAGTAAAGCCAGACACATTATATAGACAGGATATTAGTCTCATCAGACCATCATACATTTTAACTGTGTACCATTTAACTCTCATTACAGTCAAGTATTTTGCACTCACTAGCCCATCATAATTTAATATCTGCTGTATTATTATATTGTCATAACTGCTGCACTGTATGATATTCTCTCCTGAGAACCAGCAAATTCAAACCAGAAATTAAATATTATTTCAACCTTCTGTTGTACTTTTGTACTGCAGGAGGTTTTTTCAGGCAACTCTACCCCACAAACTGTTAAGAGTAGAGCACCACATGTTTCGTTTTCAGCTAGGGTCAAGCATTTGAATTACTTGAAACAGTTATGTTCACTCATCAAACAATAACACAATATAATTTTTGCTATTGCCATGCATATAAAAATGATCACATTGATTAATAGCCCTTGTGACTGTTTAGTACTTCTCTAAACAGCCAGTTTACTATATATCCTAAAGCTCTTCTCAGCCAAAATCTGAAGCAATGACACCCAGCACGCAGTCTGCTAAATATTACATTTCTATGCCTATTTTGGAAAGGAAAACTTAAATCACATGCTAATGGAAAGTAGATCTTTTCTTACTATATGACATAATACAACATCATCCACAATTTACAGGAACTTTTCCAGCTCATTTGACAGTATGAGAGTGTCCTGATACCAAGAACAGCCAATGACATTTGTGGAATGTGTCATTTCCTTTAATAACTGCATGTTAATGAAGCAAGGCCGACAGGTTAAGTAACTCAAGTCTTAAATGCTGCATCATTTTTAGCTTTGCATGCATGCATGAAAAAACCCGAGACATGGAAAACGATCTTCTTACATCCTTCTCTTACTATACTCTATGGGGTGATAGAGTATCACTAATGTTCATCTGTTTCAGCTCTTTATTAGTTTCTTTCGAAGAGCTTGAGAATCCCCATGGAGAAAATGAGAGACTGGGGAGAAGATAAAGGAAAGGAAACGCTCCAGAGGTACCACATGTAGACTAATCTGAGCCATACAACAAAGCTTCACAGGGATTTATATCTCAGTCTATGGAGAGCTGGACAGCTGAACTCAGTTGAACAACGTCATGTGTGTGCTTTGGGTTACAAAAAAATTGGTACAATTTAGGCAATGCATGAATAACATTCAGTGAATAACACTGCAGCCTCTGAAACGGCAAGAGTTGGACATGCTTTCAAACAAAAACAAGACCTGACTGCACATTAACCACTTCCCTCAAAAATGCTCACCTAATCATTTGTAATCACACTCATTGTTTATCTACTGGTAATAGCATCCTTTCAGCTAAAACTGGTCATTAAGATGTGCTCATATTTTGTACAATAATAAGAGCTGTGTTCAGAGGATTTGAAGTATGTAAGAGCCTAGGAGTTAGGGGTTGTCTTTTTGAACCCCAAAACAAAATTGAATACACAAATGTCAAAAGGCAGCTCTGAGACTAAACTTTGAGAAACGTGATTAATCTGACTTTCACTAGTTTGTTTGAATCATCCAAACAAACATGCTAACAATTTAGCCTAGTGTGTGTCCTGTTCACGGAACTCAGTACTAAGTTAAATATTCAAACACTTTGAATAGGATAACAGATAACATCTGTTACTTGTATGCTTTGGTCTATATCATTTTGTTTTTATGACTCATGTAGACAGCTTTGCAACCTTTCCAGTTTGTTTTAAAATGAGTCAGCCAGATGCTATACTAGCATTTTGAGTGTTAGCTCAAATAGCTAGTTGGCTGTAAAAAATATACAAAAAATATGCCACAGATGGTTGTTGAAATTATAAAGTTAATGGTTGTAGACTAGAAATAAGAAGCAAATATTTGCCTGACACTGAGGACATGTTGTTAAGTCATTAGGAATTTTGAGCAATACAAGGACAGAAAGGTTGACAGGTTTAGCCAAAGTAACTAGGGGCAATACATTATTTGGTGAAATAAAAAGTGGGGGAGTCTAGATATAATAACATGTCAGCATAACCACTAATTACATTTTGGATCAGAATATGTGGAAACAGGTTGGTGGACAAAAGTCCTCTGAAATGTGTTTCCCACTAAGCCCTCAACTTTGTATAAGTAATGACTTTTTCTACTGACACATGCTCACAGAGACAAAAGTCACTTCTCAAATTCCTTAAAGTAATTAAACCAAAGGTCAATATCCTGGTTTCTAACTTATGCCATTGGTACAGCCTAACAGCTTCTGTCTTACATTCACTTTTGACAGCCAGCAAAGTGATTCATCATAAAACAGAGGCAATCTAATCCGGACATAAATCATGTACTGCTTCTGTAAAAGTAAGGAAATTAAAATGAGCTTTGAGAGATATAATGACTGTTTCTGTTCAGTGAATACTAGTCAAATGAGCTTCAACTGCTGGGGGCCTTCCAAGTGGTTCAAGCCTCTGAGGCCAGATAAGCTGCAGCAACCACAACATGAAGGCCAGAACATGGAGTGATAGAGTATTACTAATGTTTTTCTGGCAGGCAGGAAGAATCTGTACTGGATCGAACTACATGGCTCCAAGACAGCAGCTAACTAGATCCATCTGTTCATAACATCTTCTTTCAGCTGCTCCCTTCAGGGGTCACCACAGCTAATCATTTGCCTCTAGCTCACCCTGTTACTTGCATCCTGTCACACCAACCCTCTGCACGTCCTCCTTCAATACCTCCTTGATGCTTCTTTGTGGCCTTACTGGTTTCCTTCTGCCTGCCAGCTCCATATTCAACATCCTCTGTCCAGTATGTCCAATATCACTCAAACCCTCTCAACTTTGCCTCTCTAACTTTATCTTTTTTGTAAAACATCCCTTTCACTCTTGCTGATCGTTTCCTCACCCGCTCCACCCTTCCTGTACTCTCTTCTTTGCCTCTCTTATGCACTGTCCATTGCTTTAGATGGAGAAGTACATTCTGATATTGGATTATCTCATTTCTTGACACTGGAAGGCCACACTGACGAGAAATGAAAACTTTCCTTCATGTTGATTTTCACATTCAACTACATGGTTTCTCATGAGCTCAAGTCCCAGGACACACACAAATTTCTCGTTTCTGAGTCAGAAATCTGAACTCGTTAATGTTTGGATCTCTGTACCTGCTGATGTGCACAGGAAAAACAAACAATAAAACAACTACACTTAATGCTGGAGTCCTGAGGTCAGCTGTCAAACTGCCAGATTTTATGGCTGTTGTAATATGTGAGGTCAAGAAAAAAACATTACATCAATGTTGGCAATGACCTCTACATGAAAAGAACATTTTGTTACATGTTACATGCCCATAGGAAAATATCTCAAAGGATTTGTAACAGGCAAATGTTTGGCATTTTCACTGCCTCAATACTGAAAATCAAAACAAGTGAGAAATTTCTATTTATGATAATCGGTTTCAGTAGAACTTAGATTCATAGAAAACAGTATTGAAAATGTTTGTTTTCAACACTAGTTTACAGTGTGTAAACCAAGCAATCAAACAGAGACCAAGATTTTACATTTTCTTTAGTACATCTAAAAATAAGTAGCTTTACACTAAAATGCAAAAACAACCAAACTCCTTTATATCCTTCCTTTTAAAATGTGCTATACCTTTTAAAATTGTCATTTTCTTTCATGTTACATTGGGGGCGTATTTTCAGCCAGCTCATAGAGCGACTGTCATTGCCAGTTAAGAGGCAGCTAATTAACTAAGAAAAAGTTGGTTAAAAGTTATGGGGGAAAAAAAGCTGACATATTTTAACCTAAAGATCTTTTTGTAAACATAACAGTAGATTTAATGTCTAAACCTTTCTACCCTTACCATAATCAAATTGTTTTTATTGCTCAAACCTAATGTATCTATCCTAAAGCACTTTGAGGACTCCAGTACAACAGAAAAGTGCTGTATAACAATCAGTCCATCTACTATTTACCAACTAATGAAACCATGTATTTCTAATGAATAACATTTTAAATTAAAAATGATCAAAATTAAAAAAAACAAAACAAAAATTAATCAAGTATGAAAAACATTTAGTGTCAGCAGCAACATTAATTGCTCCACAATTTTGTGCACATGGCCACGAATCACTACATGTGAGATGGAAAGATGAATCGTCTTGCAAAAAATGGATGGTACACAGGGAATTCCATGTTCAGGAATAAGTAGACAACAGCAAACTGTTGTAAGACCAATTTGAGCTGGACATTGTCTTAAACATAAGCACAACTACCATCAACTGATCACAAAAATATATACAACATAGGTAAAAAATCAAATACTTTGTGCTAGGATGCAATACTAGCAATACATACAAGATAAAAAAAACTGTTTTTAAAGCCTGTTGATTAGGAGGTTATTAAATCCAGATGTTTGTGAATTTGCAAGAACCCACTGGCATTTTTTTGGGCAAAGTTTGGGATCTATGCATGTAGCCTAATTAACCCAGTAAATCTAAGAGATCTTTATGCAATGTCTTTATGTGATCAATGCTAATTAAATGTAGTCAATCAACCAAGAAAGAAAAAAAAAATTAAAGCCTAATGGGCAAAACAACAATTACAACACAGCATGTGTTCAACGGTGCTGGCATGAGGAGTAAACAATACAGTCAACACCCAGCAGTATGCAGGATTTGGATAAATTACCATTGCATTCACAAATATAGTAGAAACAAAAAATTAACTACAAAAATCAGGAAGACTGGCGCAGTGCATTATATAAATAGCAAGATACACGAGAATGTTGTTCATATAACATCAGTACAAGACTAAATTAATGTGTTTATTATTTTTCTAGTAGTTGTTTCTTTTCTTTACCTTTTTTCTTTCTGGCATGCCTCATTACTCTTTTTATTTGTTTTGTTCAGATAGTAGAAAAAAAAATCTCATCTGTCTTCTTGGACATAAGATTTTGCTGGAAATACATACAATCTGGACTCCATTTGTTCTTTTTCACTCAGAGACAATCACTCATGCTTCGAGGAAAGCATTTGATTCTGTCAGTGACATAACATCCTCTTCAGCAGGTTCATTTTATGGTAATACCCAACACATGTGGACTAACGCTCCGTTTTCCCACTAATTCCTCACAAACTTTTGCTTGTTCTGGAAAGTGATTACACAGGTATGAACTGTTTGCTTTAAAGTGTAAAACAATCGAAGTCACGCGTCCAACAATAAGTCGGTTGTGACAGAAATACAAACGACGTTATGATTTGAAATTTCTAACAGCCAACAGCATGTGGGCTCAGTCTGTCTTTTCTTCTATGAAACATCAAACATCCGCGTCGCGCAAATGACGTGAGGAAAGAACTGATCTTTGACGGCTCTGTAATGGGCAGAAACTGCATTCATGTGGTCAAGGGATCAGGATTATTTGACATGAACACCACCCCATCACTCAGCACATGCAGAACAGTCATGGTGATGCAAAAAAGAAAGAAAAATACAAGCATGGAAAAAAGATGTAATGACCTTTTTCTTTCTACTTTGTGGTTTTGCATTCGAGTTCAGGTTACCGCCACAGGACTTATACTTATTTTGAAATCCTTTTGATGTACACTGTGAGATTACATTAAAAACAAATGCACACCTACCAGCCTTTGAAACCATGTTCAGCTCTATGTGATTGATATCAAATGAACCAAAGATGAATGAAAGCCATAAAGTTATCACGTCATAATTTATGGTTGATTTTGGATCACACGCACCGATAGATGTGAGGTACTCAGACTTTCATTCCTGTGACTGTGAAACACGTACAACATTTGAAATGATACATTACAATATTCAAAGTACATTCTTACAAAAATGAAATAATTCAGAAGTTTGCTAAACATTTCTGTAAATGCAAAACTTGCTTAGGCCTTCTATTTGTGATCACTTCTTGAACCAACATACTGGTTGGAATCACCTAATGATCCCCATATGTAGCTGTTACATCCTGTGAGGCTGTGGGAGTGTGTGTGTGGGTGGGGTGTTTGCCCACTCTCTCCGCCTCCTCCTCTCTTGCCACTCCTACCCTCTCTGTCTCTCTCACTCTCCTCTCTCTCCCCAGGACAGCTGTTTTTGATAAGCCTCGTTTGCCACCTGAATCCAGTCAGCAATCACCTCTGAGGCTATTTAAGCTGGGGATGAGCTGCGAGAAAGATGGGTTTTTCCCCTCTGTGGTGCAATGCAGTTTCTGCTAGGTTTTGGACAGACAGCCTCCTAGTGAGTAGATGGGCTTGTGGGCCCTGGAAGTGTCTCCCTTATTTGTTTGGTAGCTTTTTCTTTTGTTGCTGCCAGTGTTTCCTTTGTTTCTTTGGCATTATTGGTAAAACGGCGTTGCCGGCTCTTTAAGTCATTTGTAATAAAACTATATTATTTGTAATAAAATTATATTATTATTATTATTATTAGTATTATTATTATTATTATAGAACAACTCTGTCTGTTTATCTTCAGGTCAGCCACTAACCAGAAAGTCGGTGGTTCAATCCCAGGCTGCTCCAAGCCAAATATCCTTGGGCAAGATACTAACCCCATGTTTGCCTACTGGTGGTGGTCAGAGGGCCCGGTGGCGCCAGTGTCCGGCAGCCTCGCCTCTGTCAGTGCGCCCCAGGGCAGCTGTGGGCTACAATGTAGCTTGCCATCACCAGTGTGTGAATGGGTGAATGTAGTGTAAAGCGCTATACAAATGCAGGCCATTTACCATTTTACCATTTAAAGGTTAAATATGGATAGAATCAGCTCAGTTGGGCACTGCTACCATCCAGATATCCTTCAGCATGCATGGTGAGGGAATCGATCTTGGTCAAGGCTTACAGCTTCATACTGACCTTGTTGATTTCTGTGTCTGAAAGTTTGGTTAAATTACAAGTAATCAACATCCATCCATTCGCTTCCGCTTATCCTTTTCAGGGTCGCGGGGGGCGCTGGAGGCTATCCCAGCTGTCATAGGGCGAGAGGCAGGGTACACCCTGGACAGGTCGCCAGTCTGTAGCAGGGCTAACACACAAGGACAGACGACCATTCACATTCACTCGCACATTCACACCTAGTGGCAATTTGGATTATCCAATTAACCTATCCCCACAAGCTGCATGTCTTTTGGACGGTGGGAGGAAGCCGGAGTACCCGGAGGGAACCCACGCAAACACGGGGAGAACATGCAAACTCCACACAGAAAGACCCCGGCCTGATGGTGGAATTGAACTCAGGACCTTCTTGCTGTGCGGCAACAGTGCTAACCACCGTGCTAATCAACATAACAACAGGAATATAAATCAAAGTAAGTAAAGTGCTTAATTTAAAAACAAAGCAACCAAAAACACTTTGCTGGATTAGATGGTGGAAAAAAAGTCTCATTGGAATAATCTGCAGTTTGTTATGCTACTAATTAGTGGGTAGATTACTGTACATCTAATATTCTGTCCACAGTGATGTCTATAAAACACTTAATTTGCCTGTTGAATCTTTTAGCAGACCATGTTCCCTTTTTTACTGTTTCTGTAGTAGTTTGCCTGCATGCATGTGTGGTCATCTAATAACTTTGAAGCTGCAGTTACTGCTGCCAATAAGACATTAATGAAACTTACTGAAAAAAAGAGAGGAACTTGGAATCACTTAAAGGATGTTATTATTTTGGGGCCAAATAAAACGGTTGCAGGTCTGCAACTTTTGTTATTCTCATAGTTGTTCATCAAGAAGGAGAGTAGAAGAACAGAAGGAGTATAATGTTTTTGTAAAACTGGTATGATAGTGTGCAAAAAATATTATAAATGCATTTAAAAACTATACAAATCAGGATAAAATGAACCTGTATGGATTGGTTCTTTGCAGCTATACTAGAGTTGGTACAAACAGGCAGAATGATATTACATATAACATTTTAGGTTATTTAATATTAGCTACAAACAGCTAAATAACACATTGTCCCTTGCACACTGTGGACTGGACTTGGCCATCATTTTCTCACCTGGTCTGTCTCCTCGCTCACCCCGTTCACCCTTCTCTCCCTTGAAACCCCTTTCTCCTCGGTTACCTGAGGACAAAACAGCACGAGACAACTGATTTACTGACAATGTCGATAATGATTACTTTAAAGAGTTTTATGTCACAGTACATGATGATTAAGCACGATGTAGTATAGAACATTTAGATAAAATATGAAATCAAGGAAAAAAGGAGGCTGGAACAGTAAGAGGTACTAAAAGGAAACAGCTGGAGGAACATTTTACAACAAAAAAGGTTAACTGGTAACAGGTCAGCACCATGATTGGGTATAAAATTGCATCTCAGAGTAGAGTTCTCAGAGTTTCTCAGAAGTAAAAGTGGGCAGAAGTTCAAAAATCTGAAAAAACAAAAAACCCAGCACCTACAAATTGTGGAACAAGAATGATATAAAATTGCAACTTTGACTATCTCGGGATCTACTTTACATGATTCATCAAATGATTCTGAGAATCTGAAGAAATTTCTGTACATAAGGGAATAGGCTGAAAATCAATCATTGGATGCCTGTGACCTCTGAGCCCTCAAACAGCACTGCATTAAAAACAGGCATGAATCTGTAGTGAAAAGCACTGCGTGGGCTCAGGAACACTTCCAGAAATCATTTTGATTACAGCTCATTGTGCCATCCACAAATGCAGGTTAAAGCTCCTTCATGCGAAGAAGTCATATGTGAAGATCATCCAGATGCCTCTGGCTTCTGGGGGCCAAAGCTCATTTAAAATGGTCTGAGGCAAAGTGGAAAACTGTTCTTCTGTCAATGAATCAAGATCTGAAATTGTTTGGGAAAACATGGAGACTGCAACCTCCAGACTAAAGAGGAAAGGGACCAGCTGGCTTGTTATGTGCACTCAGTTCAAAAGCCTGCATCTTTGATAGTATGGCTGTGCATTAGTGTCTATGGAATTAGCAGCTTAAACACCTGGAAAGGCATCAGCAATGCTGAAAGGTATATACAGATGTTAGGGCAATATGTGCTCCAATTCAGACAACAGGCCTTGCGTATTTAAACAAGACAGTGCTAAACTTCATACTGCAGCTACAACAGCATGGCTTCATAGCAGAAGAATCCTGGTGATAAAGTGGCCTCCCTGCAGTCCAGGACAACTAAAAGCATTTGGCACATCATGAAACTAAAAACATGACAAAGAAGGCCTAAGATTGTTGTGCAGCTAGAAACGGATATCAGACAAGTATGAGAACTCATTCCTCCCCCAAAAGTTCACCAGCTGTTCTCCTCAGTTCCCAGATGTTTACAGACTGTTGTTAAATGCAGAGGGGATGTGTTACTATTATCAAATTCTAACATGGGGTATTTTCTTAAATTTTACACCCTTTCGTACTGAGCGTGTAAATTCAGTCATTATACTGATCTCTTAGAGAACCAATATGTTAGTAAATTTGTCATTACGAATAGAAATGATAGTAAATACTTAAGTTTTGTTTGTTCAGTTAGACTGAGTGATATTTGTCATATTTTCATCCTACTTTACACAAAATAACAGAAACCAGGGATATGAGTTTAGGGATTAATCATGAATAACTGAAACTTGTAAAAATTGTAACAACAAATCAAATCGTTTTCAGTGTTTTTTGTCAAAATTTGGTTTAGTGAAAAGGGAAGGAGAGTTGTCTGTATCATAATATCCAATAAAATCCTGGTTAAAGTTAAAAGGGAAGCAAGCTATGCATAAACTGAACACAACCAAGACTGAATTACACACAGTGCCAACCGCAATGTAGCACAAAATGGGGCAGAAATGAGGTGAAAAAACAAGCAGGACCAAGAGCCATAACCCTCAGAGATGAGAGCAGCTCAACCACTGAGAAGTCTTAAAACATCTGAACCTTTTCTTCACTTCTCAATCATTTCCTCTCATTTGTATATTTTTAGCTAATGTCTCTTAAATCATGAGGCCTGTAATTGACTTCTCATACATGTGGCTACGCCCTGAATCCTCTTCTTAAATAAATTCTAAACATTGTGGTGTATATGTGAATATTAATGCAGAGAAGAGCTGAAAAACAAAATGAAAATGCACTGACAAAAATCTTTTTAAGGTAATTGCTTAGGCTATTACAACATGGATGGAAAAGTTAATGGGATACAAAACAGCGACATTACTGCAAGTAAAAATCCTTGCATTTGTGGTTTGTGTAAAATTACAGTACATTTACGCACGACACCTCTCCCCAATCAGAAGCTTGGATACGACTGTCTTATTTGTTTTCATTTCAAAATATAATGTTATTACAAATTCCCATGAATTAGCCATCCAAAGTTGGAGAGCATTTCAGTTTCAGTGCCAGTTGCTAACTCTCAGCCATGAGGTTTAAAAACCACAAGTCTGTTTTTGTCATGAAGCAACGAGAGGATCGGCTTTGAATGGGCACTTATCCCACCTTTAATTTGACCACAGTGTAGGTGCAAGCTGTGGTGGTCCTCAGCCACATGCGTTACAGCCTGTGTGTGTGTCTAAGCAGGGCAGCTAGCCCTTTATACACACCCTCCACGTGACGTCCTCAGCCTTCAGTGTCACTTCTATCCTGACCACATCCTTAACAACTAAATAACACTGCAGGGAAAACCTAAACACAGTGGTGGGCTACTGCTGAGCCACAAGAGACAACAGATGCATCTGATTTAAACCCTCACTGAGAAATTCTGCATACTGGTGGTCCTGAAAGGCAGCAAAGGGTAAGATGAGGGGAATTTTGTAAGGTAATTTGAAGCCTTAGTACAAATATTTATGGTAACCCTCAGGATAAACTGTCATAACTTTGATTAGCATCACACTTTTCATCTAGTGCCAACAGCAAGTAAATTCTTAATTTATATTTTTGGCTTATGAACAAATACCTTTAATAAAAAACAAATGAGCGTCAGCTGTATTTACTATTTTGTGGTAATGAGCAAATTCAAGCATTCCAGTGTGCTAAACCAATATGGTCCACTGTCACAGCTACACAACACCTACTAAAGATCAGTATATTCATTATCACTGCATTCCAGTAAGTAATGGCTCTAGACTTTTAATAATGTTTATGTTCAATGTGACCCATTGTGGTTTTCATTTTTTTTTGTCAAAATGTTAAAATGTTAATGTCAGAAAAATTCTCAAGCCTAGTGACAACTGGCCAGTGGATTAAGGTGCAAGTCAATGATGCATTTAAATAATATGGGTATTCCCATAAGGTTAATTCACAGAGGCACAGATGCCATAATCCCAGCAAACATGGCTTAAAGAGACCCTGACATAATGTTGTGCAGGGTTGGCTGTGGCTCAGGTGGTTGAGTCTTATTAAAAAGTACTTTAAATGGTCAACTGAGGAGAAAGGTGTTATATAAGCACCTTCAAACTCTTTTCATTTGTATGACTGAAGTCTCATTTGTTGTACGGTGAACTTACAGTAACATGTCGGACTGTTAAAAGCATTATGTCTGACTGCCCCTTATGTCAGCCTTATAAACCATGTGATGCACAGTTAGCAAAGTAGCATAAGGGAGCAACAGGATGCGAGTTTAAGTCAACCTTGTGGTATACATTTTTTTCCTCTTTCCACCAGCATGAAAGGAAAGAAACGTATGGTATATCAGCAAAAAAAAAAAAGCAAAGACAAATATCAGCTAGACAGGGAAAATATTGTTATGCATTAATATAATTTTTTTTAAATCATCTTTTGATATGGCAATGAAACATTTTTGGGAACTATAGACTAATAAGAATCATTAGGTTACTTACATATAAGCCTGAAACAAGGCCAAAAGTTTTAAAGTTCTGAGATAAATCTGTAAAGGTCAGGCTTCAAACTGCTCTTAATGCAAGGTTTCTATTTATTTAATTGTATGATCAGCTAACAACAGCTCTTTACTAATTTTGGCCAGCTGTAAATCTGAAAAGGTATGACAGCATGAGAGCCACAGAGAGACAAAAATAACGTCTAGCTTATGAAAAAACACAAGACTAAAGAGTCAAGCGGTTTTCCGTAAGTGTTGGTAGGAACCAAAGTAGAGTTGAAAGAAGTTACCCTCCAGGGGCCAAATTGCTAAAATTGCTTTGTGTGTTAAACAGTTTGCTAACACCTTAGCAGTAAACACTTCACAATGTCACAGCACTTCAGAGTTGTCAGTTTTTTACTGTCCCCCAGTGGCTAAAAAAAGTCCAGCTTTACGCACCCAGAAATACCATAAAACACTGTCAGCAACCACAACTGATCTGACAACCAAAGGAACAGCCAACACCTTCTGCAGTCCCTATATATTCTTCCCACCGTTCATCTATATAAAACCATGAGACTTCCCAGTGCTGTTTTTACAAGTTTTTTGTTTTCCCTCCTCCCTCCTGGATGACTGTCTTATACTGAGGCCCCATTCATAGCCGAGTCTCTCCAAAGCCTTCCTCCTTCACTGGTCTGTTAAACCTGAAACTGCACCACAGACGCGTAAAGCAGAAATACACACTACTACAAGCTACCGGGATCTAGATGTGAAGGTTCCTGTGTCCTTCACTTTACCTTAATTTTTGTTTTTTCTGTGTAAAATGGTTATTGGTGTGATGTTTTGTATTGCTCGCTACATAACTAAGTTGTCAATCAAATGATGCAGACAATGCCAGAGTTTTTGTAGGTGACAATCTTTTCACGCCTGCTTGGTCATAATGGATGTAAAGTGAGTTTTCTTCTAATGGCTTCAATCAAGCTTATGTCATACTATTAAAATACAGGACATGTTTAGCAATAAATTATAATTCCCTCTACTTTCAAGACATGAGTGACAGGCAGTGGTAGAATATGACGTGCTATATGTATAAGAACAGCTTTTGTGAAACCCATGTTTAAGGACTCTTCATAGAGTCACTTTTTACAGTAAAACAGTAGTGGAACATGTCTGCTATCACTACAGATACATTATATTAAAGAGACATCACATAATGAGGAGATGTGGCACTCCTGAAATCTATGGAAAAACAAATAATGGAAGAATTGTTCTAATCTGATATGACTGCTGATTTCATCCTCTGACCAAAGATTAAATGGTAAACGGCCTGTATTTGCTTTACACATCCAGTCATCCACACAGTGGTGATAGCAAGCTACATTGTAGCCACAGCCACGCTGGGGCGCACTGACAGAGGCAAGGCTGTCGGACACTGGCGCCACCGAGCCCTCTGACCACCACCAGTAGGCAACGGGTGAAGTGTCTTGCCAAAGGACCGAGAGCGTCCAAGCCGGGGCTCGAACCGGGAATCTTTCGATTACAAGGCGAACTCCGAACTCTTCAGCCACGATCGCCCGTGAGATTATTTACATCTTTACATTACATTTTAATACTTTTGGTGTGCACTTAAGGCAGGAGTCGGGGAACTCCAGGCCTCGAGGGCCGGTGTCCTGCAGGTTTTAGATGTGTCCTTGATCCAACACAGCTGTTTTAAATGGCTAAATTACCTCCTCAACATGTGTTGAAGTTCTCCAGATGCCTGGTAATGAACTAATCATTTGATTCAGGTGTGATGACCCAGGGTGATATCTAAACACAGGACACTGGCCCTTGAGGCCTGGAGTTCCCCCACTCCTGCCTTAAGGAGTAACAACAGCATTATGTGCCCTTTCCCTAGCATCCTCTTCATATGGCCTACTTCATTATAAATTTGATTTAAAGAACTGAAGGTAGATCTCCTCGATTGCCATCGAGCATATCCATTATCTGTATCACTATTGTGTTGCATTGTGGTATAATTCAAGCTGATGAAGTGTCCGGTGCTTTCAAACTCGAATTTTCTACCAGGAATTAGTCCTAACAATGGGGTCTATTAGGAGACCCCACACTATGACCCTTCTGCCACCAGATATTTGGTTTTTGTCTCATTTTATCTTATTCTCCTGGTGCTTTAGCATCTTTCTTCTAGTAAACACAATAAAAACAGTCTTTTACATTTGTATAAAATGAGCATGAAAAGGCACATTATTTTACACTATGTAAAAATGCCTAAAAAAGGGAGAGTTGAGTCATAACAGCTAAGTGCAGGAGACAACAGGTCCAAGATTTCAAGAGCTACCGGCCAACATTTGGACTGTGGGACTTAACACTGGACAATTCAGCCAAACCCCGATCTGATTGGCAACAGCTGTCGGCTAAAGACACATTACACGCATACATACACAGTGACATGTCCACACAAGAAACTCTTAGACTGCAGTGCCTTATCATATTAGTCACGGCTATGATTAATTCAGAGCTGTGTTTATCTCAGTGTGTGTTTGTTATTATTGGCGCTGTCCAGCCCCCGATGGGGTTTATGTAGATTTAGAGAGATGATGAGAGAGTATAAAGACAGCAAATAAGAAATAACAACATAATGGACACTATCCAAGCTTAAAGATGGCATTTATCCTTGTTCTCACATTGTGGAAAACATGTAAAAACATTTACAGAGTGGAATGGAAAACTACTGGTAAATTCCCCACACTGTATATAGTGATATACTGAGTTGTCAGACAGTATTAGTTCTTCATTATGGATTTTGCCACATATAAAATATGATCCTATTATAATGATAAAGGTGTGTGTGTTCTATTCAAAAGTACCTTTAAATATGTTATTCAGGTTTCTGTGTCAGAATGTGGTTGAAATTTGTTTAAGTGCATGCTTCTTGGATCTTAATTTCCATGGTAGATTTGGAGGGGTTGTGTCATGACAACATGATGGATGGGGGCAGTAAGAAAAACTGGCTGGATTAGTGCATACTGGAAAATGAGTACGTACACACGCATCAACAAGTTTTCCTCTCTTTTTCTGACAGTTGTTCCATTGGAGCTAATAATATAGAAATATTGTTGCTTTCCAGCTGTTTAGTTGATAATCACGGTTTCTGGTAACATCCAATAATTTCTTGCATTTCATTGAATGGAAAACCTATTAGATAAGTAGAGACAGGTGTTTTGCTTGAATAAATGGGAGAGTATAAGCGAATATAGCTCCCATGGCTAAAGACAAAAAGCAAACAGTAGCACCTGTTGGTGATGTAAGAAGTGTTGTGTTCCTGATAAATCCTGGTACGGAACTTTTTCAGTGACATAAAGGTCAACAAGTCATGGAGTCATCTGAGGACTGAGTCTTTCAGTAGGCAAGTGTTGTTAAGATTAATTTGTGATTTATACAAGACTACAGGGAGAAAAAGGACATCCGTACTGATGAGCTGCTGTGTGAGAGTATGACTAACTTATTTTAATGTGGCTACTGCTGTTGCTCCACAAACACACAACTGCCTACATAGTTTTAAAGCAAAGATTACACTCTATGTTGTTGTAATGAAAAAAAATTCTTTCTCTCTGCACAAGAGCGAACAGATTAACCAGAGAGCAAGAAGCAGAAATAACCTGCTAAGCCCACAATTTTTACTGTATAGGAATAATTTTACAATAAAATTGAAGGAAAATGTATCTTCTTCCAAACAATGTCTTTTTAAAAGCAGACACCTTATGCTGGTTGATCTGTACACATTTGACTAAGAGTGCCATTTAGCTGTTCTTGCATTAACTACTTCTTTTGACTCGCTTTAAAAAAAAAAAAGGAACAAAAATAAACACAGATCTGCAGAGAAGATTTTCAGGATGCTCAGGGTTTTTAAACCCGGTTGATATGATTCAGATTTTAAAAGCTGTTTTGAGAGAGCAGTGCCAAGCCAGTTTCAAAGTAAGTGACAAAGAAAGTAGAAAGTGGTAACTTGTGCTTTTTGTAAGTGCTGCTTCACACACAACAATGAAAAGTGATGAGGTATGGTGGATTTGAATGTCACCATCTAATTGTTTGATTTGAATCTCTCTCTCTGATTTGTTGATACTTGCCTAGATTTCTTTCTGTGTCATGCTTGGAATGACCTTTTCCACACATTCACCTTTTTGCTGTACTTGAACACATACACGGGGGCATCAGGTGCCACTCGATACTTTGATACGTAGATTGAATTAGTCAGTGATATCAATATATTGACCTTCTGACTGGTATATGACCCTCACCGTTACCTGCGAAGGGACGGCAACCTTCTAGCAGCTCTGTATTGTATGCTCTTGCTTTTCCAGTACTTGGCTTTCTCATATTTGCATGCATAAATATCAGTGAACTCATAAGACCAGGCCAAGTTAATTAGTATTAAACTCCAAACTATTAGTATCACGACTCGCACCACAAATGTACCTTTAGGCCCGGCAGGTCCAACGTCTCCTCTTTCTCCCGGCATGCCATCAACCCCACCAGACCCTTTCATTCCCCGAGGGCCCTGGTTGCCTTTTTCTCCGGTAAATCCTGAAACACAAACAGACAATCATGAAAAAAAAACAAAAAAACAAAACCTGCCTGTATTTTGCAACTGCCATTCTAAAAAGGCCAGAGACCCCACTCATATGGACTATTTTGTACACTTTCTTCTGTTACTGGCAGCCAGAATGGAGCTACTGAGTCAACAGACAGGCAAATTTGATGACACACTGATTCTTCAGCTTGCAGATCTGTACTGCAATTCATGTGGAAAAAGAAAAGATGTGGAAGAATGGATGAGGATGAAAAGAATTGTATCGCCTGAGTGTCAACACTAACTGAACCAGACTGGAACATACTTGATCTAATCATGGTTTTCATTAGCTGTAATGTGGATCCATGGTGTAAATAAACAATTACTGAATTTCTGTTAGGGTCCAGTCATCAGGTCTCCCAGTCCTATCTATGTCATTCCAACACAGCAAACAAACTCTATATTATTCTTTAAAGTGTATTAAGGTTTTGGAAGTCCTGTTAATATTAGTCCTGCTCATGTTCCACCATCTGGAATACACGAAAAACATCTTTTGTTTTGCTCCTAAAACATATCCACTCCATACCCTGTGGCATACAATGAGAACATTTGTTTAGAGTAAGCACAGTGAAATGTCTCAAAATTAGTGTGGTAATGAGTTACTGATTACGCCGCTGAGGTGAGAGAAATCTTTTTAAAATGTCGCTGTGTTCTGACACGCTCTGATTACACTGTTGTGACTGTTCAGAAATAAGAATAAAATAATTAGGCATTAGAGCCAGAAACGCAAAATAAACCGATGATGGATGAGGCCATATAACTCAGTTCAACTCAAAAACCCACTGGGAAAATGCTATCTATCATAATTGGGATCCAGGGCAGAAATGTTCTTTTTGTTCTGCAGGCGAGTCCAACTGGACTGCTCCACATGTCAAGCGTCCTGCTGGATGTGATGACACATTCCTTTGGCTTCGGTGCAAGTGGAGCAACAGAACTCCATGTAGCACAATATAAACACAATGTGTAGATCTAGGTTATTAGAATTGATTATTCTTTTTAGAACTGGAAACAACAGTCAACATAAAATAAACAGATAACATAAACTAACATTGCTAAGGTCATTAGTTTGAACAATAGGCAAAAAAAAAAAAAAAAAATTTGAAGAATAGGCAGTGTTGGGAAGGTTACTTTACTCAATGAGAGTAACGTATTCTGAATACTTTGGATTACTTAATATATTATCAAGCTTTTTACAACTACATGAATGTACTATTGCTGTGTGATTTATTACTATTACTGAATGATATTCGCCATACCAATACCAAATAGATTTTTAAATCTTAATATAAATGAGTAACAGTAGGGTGGACATTAGTTAAGGCTGCACGTTTTGCAGCGATCTCCTATAGAAAACTATTTTGCGCATATATAAAACAGGTCCGGGGCTCGGAACCGTAGTAAAGGGACCTCTGGCTAATAAGTCGGGTTTGTGTCGGTTCGTAGCCGAAAATTAGCTTTACTTTGTTGTCTGGGTCAACTTTGCTAGCGAGAGACAGAGAGAGGCGTTGAAAGACTGCTCCAACGGAACTTATTGTTTCGGAGGAAAACACGAACACGGTGTACAGTCGAGTCTTAATAGCTTACTTACAACTGGGCTCGTCAGGCAGTCTTCTTGGCTGCAGTGGTTATTATTATATTTACATGCTTCCAGCTCCCGTTTCGGCTCGATGACAGCTCGTACTTTTCGACTCTCCCTTTTCTCCCTCCTCGCGCTCACAGACACATAGCGGGTATGGCAGTCCATTCTCCCTGCAACACGGACTACACTGCCCATGAGGCTACATTCTTTAGGGCTATGCCTGTAACACTCTGCCTATTGCCTTCATATTAAGTAATCTTTGTGAATAATTTTTAAAAATATTTTTTCACGTATTTTTAATACATTTACAGTTAGAAAGTACTGCATCTGACTGAAGAAGCGAAAGTATTTATCAGAATTAACATTCTCTTAGTGGAAGAACAGCCTCAGAATTGGACCTGTAAGCTTGTGTGGTTGACTTTCTTCTTGGTAAACACAGTAAAAGAAAAGCAGAACTGAACCAAGATTCAAGGTTATGGGAAGCTTCAGTTTACAAGACACCAAGTTCCTGTAAAGAGCTAATGTGTGTAATGGGATTCATAAAGACTTGACATCAGATTGTGTCACATGCATAAAAAATATTTATTTTCATAGTATGGAGGGAGAAAATGTGTGTTTCAGGAGTGTTTGGTGAAATAGATGATTAAAATTCCCCGTTTTCACCACCAGAAGTGCTACACAGCAATGATTTTATGTATAGGCCACTGGTTTGTCTATTTTCTCAAGATGATCTCTAGTTTTTCAGGATTGTGTGTGTGCTACAGTAGTAATCATAAAGTATGAATCAGAAATTGTTCAAAATAAATTTTAAGCTGTAAGTTGACTTAAGTTTACTGTACATATTTTGTTTTTGATAATAATGTTTGTGAATAAAACTCCCGCTATTCATTTTTATTCTTAAAACTAATTTGAGATAATGGCAGGTTTAGGATATACTGAAAGTATTTATTTCACACGGATAACATATTAAATGTTTCGCTTGAGTAAATCTAAAATTTTAAGAAAAAAACGTCACTTTCCATTTGATGGCAGTAACATGTAAGGAAGTGGTATAAAAAAAACCCAGCACATTTTCTTAGCTTAAACATTTGATTTGTTTTCTGTTGTTAATAACATAGAGGTTTATGTCACTTGCAAACCATTCTTTTTGGGAACTAGAATAATCCATATACCACTCCATCTGTTGAAATACAAAACTGTCATTCATGACAGTTAAACTGTAGTTTTTGTTTTGTGCTTTATTACTGCTAACATTAACAAACGCATGAAGGAAGGAAGTAACGTGTCAGCAAAACTCACACAGCAGGAGGCAGAAAATGTATTCAGTAGATTTGTTAGACCTCAGGGATGCAAAGAGCCCGCTTCGGTAAGAAACACTGCATGTTGTTAACTGTCCTCTTTTAATTGGTGAAGATGTTCCCACACTGTTTTGGTCTGTTCAGGTTGGATTTTCATAGTCTTTTGTAAGTTTCTTTATGTTTGTATTTATTTAAAAAAAAAAAAGGATATGCATGTTAACAAGCACTTAAAGTCATCATGCACATATGTCAGATTTAGCCACACAAGCTAATTTTCCTCTATAGTCTGACAGGCTGATACAATATTAGATTAATCAACAAAACCAAACATTGAGAAGCATGTGAACATAAATAAAAGACAAAAACACATACTCCTATAACAGATTAAATTGTGTAAAATTGTATGTAGCAGGATAGTAGTAGCGTAGTATATTTTCTCAGTTGACCAGTTTCCATATTCAGTGAAAACCACCTGCAGACTGTATCGCTAAGCTCTCATCCTCTCTTTGTGTCTTTGGACTATTAAATCTGAATTAATATGTTTTTCCATTTTATGCTGTACATCGTATTATGATTGCTTAGACTTATTTGGTGTGGTCTGGTATGACCTGCAGGAATTCTTGGTTGTTAGAAATGTTAAGAATTTAAGGAAAATAGCTTTAATTGAGTCAAACAAAAACAGCTGAACCCAAACGGACTTACTGCTACTAACTGTTTTGATTAAAAACCATCTCCCCTCTAAAAAGCCCTTTTTCACTGAAGTTAACATTGGGGGTTTCATTTTTCTGTCTTTGCTTTGGTCTTGCAGAGGGTTTGGTTCCATTCACTTTGCTAGATTCTTACAAATGTTAGGCCTTTGTAAACACTCACGTTAGCAATTCTTTTTTTTTTTTTTCATTTTTTCCTGGAACTATGGGCTGAGATGGGAGGGGGGTCTCCTTTCAACAGGAAGATAATGCTTCTTGGAAATGTTCATTTTCAGCCAGGGAATGTGGATGGATGATGACAGGAGACAACCTGAGGGGTGATGATTCAAGAGGTACCAGGCTGAAAGGGGGACCCAGAACATCTGGAATCATGATGTTATTGTTTGTATCACACCATATCAATGAAAAATAGCCATGTCATGTTTTGGAGCTGCTCACTGTGAATGCATGATGGTTTAAGCTGTATTTTTGGGGGAATTACCTGCAAGACTAAGACAGATGACACGTCTCACTGGCCCTGTGTAAAAATAAATCCCCACCCAAAGTCTGCACTTTGTTTTCTTAAGCAGCTTTATATGACCTTTAATTCTTTCCCCTCATAGTGTTATGAATACAACTGCATGTAACATAACCAGAGGGAGCTTAAAAACAGAAAGTGTCTAATTTTTCATCTTTCGTGTCACTCAAACATAAATCCTGGTATTCCAAAAAAGTCTTGTATCTCTTAAATTTGAGATATTCACATATATAGTTTAGCAATATTTTATAGATCATATGGAATTTTTTTTGTGGAACCTTCACGCCAAGACCCTTCCTTACCCTCCTTTCTTTTTTGTGTTCAGATAATTTGCACGCGTCTTCCAAAGCTGGGAAACTACATCAACTCCCACAAGTTAAGCAGATCAGGATGAAGGTTTGAAGTATTAAATCCATCTATTTTTTACATTTCTATACCTTCTACTTGAAGGAAGATTAATCTAGATAAAATACAGATAAGGACTAGATAAGTTTATTTTAACTAGATAAAAATAAACTTCAACATATCTTCATGAGGGAACAGTTTTTTTTTTATCTGCTTTTGTTCACAGGCATGTTTAAATGTTTTTCAACATCCTGAAATCACCACATTCTGAGTTGCTATTTTAAATGCTTAAACAGTTCAAAATGAATATACAATATGTGCTTTTAGAGAGAGTTTATCAATCTGACTCAGGTTAGAAACTTCTTATGTGGAGAAAAGCTGGTCAAGACAAAAGGATATAAAAAACAATGTAGGAAAATCACCAAACGGCCAGAGTAATAAAACATTAGAATCAAGTTGTTTGGATGCCTGCTCAATCATCCAGGTAAGGAAATCCCAAAAAAGTGGATTCTGTTCATCTGGATGTGTTTTCAATTGACTTTTTCAGTTTGACTTCTTCAGTCTCCTGAAGAAGTCAAACTTTTCTCCCACTGAAAACACTACATCCAAATAAACAAAATCAACTTTCTGGAATTACGGAATCAAGTTATTTAATCGTCATGGGATTTGTGACACCTTTTACAGACTAATTTTCTATTCATCCATCCATCCATTCGCTTCCGCTTATCCTTTTCAGGGTCGCGGGGGGCGCTGGAGCCTATCCCAGCTGTCATAGGGCGAAAGGCGGGGTACACCCTGGACAGGCCGCCAGTCTGTCGCAGGACTAACACACAGGGACAGACAACCATTCACACCTAGTGGCAATTTGGGTTATCCAATTAACCTATCCCCACAAGCTGCATGTCTTTGGACGGTGGGAGGAAGCCGGAGTACCCGGAGAGAACCCACACAAACACGGGGAGAACATGCAAACTCCACACAGAAAGACCCCGGCCTGATGGTGGAATTGAACTCAGGACCTTCTTGCTGTGCGGCAACAGTGCTAACCACCGTGCCACTGTGCTGCCCAACTAATCTGCTAATTTTCTATTGGAGCAGTAATTGAAAACTTCACTATGAAATGTTTCTCAATAAATGGCTGGTCATACTCACCTCTCAAGCCAGTCAAACCAGGAACCCCAGGGGGGCCCAATTCTCCAGTGTCCCCTTTCTCTCCCTTAGGCCCTGGAGGTCCTGTATAAAGAAGAAAAAAAAAATTGTAATAAATAACTTGAATGCTGCAAGACAACTTGTCTTCAATAGGAGGCATACTTCTTTAAAGCTTTTCTCTCTTTTTTAAAATGTAAAATTAAGTAATATGTTGACAAAGAGACAAATCATCAGTTTGTTAGTGATTTTATGTTTATGTTATTATGCAAACAAAGATAATCCCATTTAAAACAGAACTGTTTTGTAATGATGTTGAGCCAGAAACATAGATTTAAGTAATATAAATAATGCTTTTCATGTTGTGTCTACATGTGATGTTTCTGTTGCTTTACTAAAAGATATAACAGAACTTTAAATGAAAATAAGTCACCTGTTATCTTGAGGTCTGAAAAAGGCTACAAATAACTTTTTTATTGATGACCTGCTGAGGAAATATCTTTTCTTGGAGATTAAATAAGAGCTTTTTGATTTATAGAAAGTGCATTAGGGTTAATTATACATTAAAAGTATGCTTTATGGTGCCTTCATTATTATTATCTAGCATGTTGGATGAGGAACATGTAGATTATCCCTTGAGAAGTTAATACATGGAACCAGACCTTTAATGCAGGCAGATAATAACTTTATTCATGTCACAAAACTATATTTATATTTATTACAGAGCCTATCACACACAAAAAGTGACATATCTGGCAAATGAAGGCCAAAGTGGGTCTTACAACTGGGCTAGGGCTTCGGTCCAAGCATTTGTTATACTTGGACGACTCCAGAGACTGAGTGAGAAAAGTCAAATAAAGAGAGAAGGAGAGCGAGAGGAGAGATATGGCTACAATGAAAACCACATGTTAAACAATGTGGACCAGAACTTGGCTTGTGGGAAAGCTGAGAAATCTGAGGACCTGTTAGTGTCCTGTGGTTCTGATCCTTCATGACTCTAATTTGCAGATTTCTGATTTAAAGAATAGGTATAAGCTGCAAAAACACGGTCAAAAAATCCTCAACTAGTGGGTTGAGGATTTTGTATTTTTGTCTCCCAATTATGACAAATTGCTATATAAAATAAAATACAACAATTAAAACAGTATAAATGGATAAAACTAAATAAAAGCAAGCCTTCACAAGTTACTCTTACGATCTGTGGACACCGTCGATACCTTTAAAAAGAAGTTTAGGTCCAATGAGAGAGAGTTCCACAACCTGGGAGTCACAATCACAAACCTGCATTCTGTTTTTTGTCCTTAACCTGGACCTTTGTACAAGCAACAAGCACTGAATAACCTAGTAGTTACTTATAGATGTAGTAGATCACTAATATAGGGACAGATCTGAATGTGATCCTCGAAATCTTAAACTGAATCCTAAACTTTAACATAAAGAGGTCAGAATCAGTGTCACATGGAAACTTTTGGTGCACCTGATGAGAAGACTTGCAGCAGCATTCTGTACTATTTGTAAGTGATCCAGGGATGATTTTTGCAGGCATAGGAATAATGAATCACAATAATAAGGGCATGATGAAATAAAAGTATGTGTAATCAGAATATACTTAATACTGCCAATGTTCTGCAGATGATAAAAACACATTTATATAATACAGCCAACATTCTTATCAAAACTCAATGCCTGATCAAAAGTAACACCCAAATTTCTCACAGTCAGGAGAACTGAACATGAAATGCGTCCAAAATTCTCAATAAGTGTGGAAATGAAGTTGTCAGGGGCACAGATAAGAACCTTCGTTCTTATGTTAGTATTTAAAGACAGATGTTTGGCTTCCATCCTGTTCTTTATAACATGGATGCAGTCCTGAGGACAGAAAATTTGGCTACATTCTGGGGTTTAAATTAAATGTACAACTATTATCTGTGTAACAATGAGATGCCTTCAGAGGTATTCAGGATGTGTCCAAGTGGACGCATATACAAAGCAAACAAGACAGACCTCAGAACCGTACCTTGGGGCACACCACAAAGTAAAGTTACAAGAGTGGAAACAAAATTAGAAGAAACAACTGAAAAGCTCTTGATATACTCGAATATATTAAGAGCTTAAGTCTCTTAATTAGAATATCATTATCAGCTGTGCCAAAAGCAGCAAAGTCAAACGTGGCCAAAAGAGTCGACTTTATGGCTTTTTAATTGTGAAAATTGCCAAGAAGGACATGTATTTTGAACTTCCATCTCAAGAGAGTCTGAATTTCCTTCTGAATGTGAAATGTAAATGTTTTTAAAAAGTACTTAAACCTCTTAATAGGTTATTAGGGAATAGTTTAATTGGACGGGTGCACTTTAGATTGAACTGGACTGTGTGCAGCCTCTGAACCAAAATGAGTTTGACACCATTAAATTAGTTGTAAAACTGACATAAATTAAATTGGCTTGATTACAGTTGATAAAAATACATCAGGCATTTTAAAGTCATGACAGGCAGATGACCAAATGATGAATTGGAATGATGAAAAATTGGCTAACTGATCTGTAACAAAAACTATATTTAAATGCAGTAGTTGTTAAATTAGGCAAAGGACTGAATCTACCAAGTGTACATAAATATTTTAGAAAGTGATGTGTCAGAAAAGGTTTCCATTAAAGCCTTTGTGCACACGTCCTGAGCTGGATTTGCCATAAATAATACCCTGTTCACTCAGTCAGTAATTCCTTAGCAATTTTCTTTAATCCCACAATTTTTCTTTGGACCCACACACACATGTATTTTTTTTTTTCAAAATACTGACAACCCAACGCTTACTTCAGCTTTAGGCAACCAGAGTACAGTCCTTTAAAAAAAAAAAAAACAAAAAAAACAAACTACAACCTTATTGCTTCCATTGGAGTTACTGAAGGTAAGAAGCAGCATGCTGACTTTGCAATGTTCAGAGAAACTGCTAAAACCTCAGAAGCTACGTCTCAGACACTATAAGCCACAGTTACCATGTTAAATGTTAAAGTTCATGACAGTAAAATTAAGTAAAATTAAGGCGGATTTGGAAGTGTTACCAGAACAAACTCAAAGTGAAGATCCACTATGCCTAGCACACAGCCTATAAGCACATAGTTCATGTCAGCATGGTGGTGGAGAGGGGAAGATTTGGGCTTGTTGTGCAACCACATGACCAGGACCTGGATACAGTCATTGAGTCAATCTTGAACTCCTCTACATGCCAAAGAATTCCAGAGTAAAATGTGAGTCCAACTGTCCGACACCAGCAACAGGACAATGATCGCCAACAAAATGACTGAAAGAGGAAAAGGATCAAGTTGTTGCAATGGCCCACAGTCCAGATCTCCACTCTGAAAATAGGGATAGCAGGACCTTCAGAGAGCTTTGCATAAACTGATGCTGCAATGGCAATGAACTAAAGCAATCTTAAAAAGATGTTATAAACGATTATTTCACTGTATAGTCTTGTGAAAACTTTGTTTTTCACATGACTGAGACAGTTTTGCCTTTCTAGGTTGGGTTAAGTTTAGGTTTATTACATATGATGGCCCAGACCTTATAGGGATAGAAAGATTTGCGGCTAGTAAGCAATAAATCAATACATTTGAAAGGAAGTACATCTGAGCAGGACATGCTGCTCATGTCTGAATCCCCATCACATCCACTCATAGTAACAAAAATGCACTGACACCAGCCAAAAGGCTTTTGGCTTTTAAGCCTAATCTTTTGAGAAGACATTTTACTCTGGTGGTCTGTAAAAGTTTGTTTAAGCAGAGTTTCACATTAATAATCTTCTGGCTCTCGAAGACACTAGTCAGCTGACAGGGTTTCAACAATAACAAGCCCAGTGGCCCCTCCTGGATCAGCCTGAAAACATCTGACAGCTCGGTCCAAGAATGCAATTCCAGTGAAGAGTTCAGGCGCCTCCGTCCAATATCCAGTCTTGTTACAAATCTGAAGTGTGGCCCAACAGCTCGTTTTGTTTTGTCTACACATGTGCAGTCCAGAAAAAAGATCATCTAATTTACCACAATAACAAATGACACAAGGCATCACCTGTGTTGATGTTAGTTGAGAATGCTTTGCTTCTTTTATTGATTTGCTTTCCTTCTTTTATTGATATTTATTTTTATTTTTTTCCTTTTATTTTTTTATCTTTCTTCCATATGAGCTTACCTGCGATAGCTTCTGGACACTGGACACTTATAGATCATTAGGACTAAAGTGTTCTTAACAGTTCTTAACGTGTGTCTGTGGCCTACACACAGCTGAAGCCTGATTACAGCGTCTGGGCACCGAACAGCCTCAATAGCCTGGAAAGGTGCTAACCGCTAGGCTAACTAGCAACAAGATGCCTTCCCTCTCCACAGATGACTACCACAGCCTCCTGCAGAAGATTGCAGTACTGGAGACAAAAATTCATCGCTTAGAAGTAAACGTGGAGGTAAATGGACTGTGTGGAAATGAAACAACCTTGCCTTTGATTCAAAACAATGGTGATGAGCAAGCTAGTACACAGCTAAGGAGCACAGATAACATGACCAAGAAAGTAGACTGTGCATTATAATAAATCCTCAAGCGATGATCCCCCCTTGGACTGTCTTGGTGCAAAACCAAGACATAAATCATGTCTCCTGGAAGGGGGAGGACGTATCACAAGCAGGGCACAGCGAGCTGAAATCTCTGAAACTGACTGGCTTTCACTTCCTACGAGACAGAGAAGCTCTTCTACCCCTGTATACGAGAGGAAACAGGACTGGACAACCGTGAATAGGAAGGTTAACAACAAACCTCCAAAACAACTGAATGTCAAACTGCAGAACAGATTTGCTCCACTATCAAAGGACCCTGGATCTATATCGGACAACCATCCATCTAAAAGTAGCGAAGTAAGGTCTGAAAATCTGTTGAAAAGTGAAAGGCCACAGGGAAAGCTAAAGGCTAGGCCTGAAACTCTGATTGTGGGTGACTCTGCCATAAAGGATGTAAAGGATCTGCGGTAAGAACACTCTGTCTCACAAGTCCTCTGCTTTCCTAAGGATACGGTCAAGAACCTGAAGGAGAGAATTCTTCAAATTGCAGATGAATATCCAACTGTGACAAACCTTGTTCTGCATACAGGGTCAAACAATGTGTCCAAACAACAGTCGGAGGTTCTGAAACGGGACTTTACTGGATTATTAAGTACTGTAAACTATCTGAATGCAGCTGTATTCATCAGTGGACCTGTACCGCCCATCAGAGGAGGGGACGAGAGATTCAGGAGGGGACGAGAGATTCAGCAGGTTGTTTGCACTGAATAAATGGCTTATATCAGCATGTACTGACCACTCAGTGCATTTTATCAAGAATTTTAATATTTTTGGGAACGCAGGCATCTGTTTAAAGCAAATGGATTTAATTTTAACAAGTCAGGGGTGAAACTGTTCACCTCCAACTTGTTTTATTCCATATGTCATCCATCTGTGCTTGGTGCCAAGGCTGAGATGAACGAGGAGTTATCTCATAAAGAGGAACAAACAGTACTCCAAAAACAGACAAAGCCCAGCAGAAACCTTGAGGAGGATCCTCATCTGCCCCCACCCCAGAAGAGCTTCAGAAAGGAGAGACATCAGAGGCAAGAAGAGGGGTCCCTATTTGCCTCCAACTCTCTCAACAACACCAACGACCAGGACCAGGGACCACGACCTTCCCCAGTCCCCCAAACCCCTGACAGGCCATCACCCTCCTCCCCCTCCCTTTCTCCCTCCTCCCCACACCTGAAATTCACTGAGGAGATGATGGAGCAGGTCAATGCTGGGCTCAGATCTACCCCCCGGCCCAATCCCTTTTTGTCCCCCATAAACCCCCCACCAGAGCAGCCAAAGGTTCGCCATCGAGCCCCGCCCTCAACAGAGCAATCGAAGTTACATTGCAGAGCCTCGCCCCCCTTAGTTCCTCTTCATGCCCTGTCTCCGCAGTCTGATGTGTGATGTGTGGAGGGTCCGGGCTGCGAGGATTATGGCAGTGGTGACTTTTCCCAGGAGAAGCTGGGACCCTGTTTACTAGAAGGTTTTAAAATTTCTGTACTTTTAGGTGACAGGAGACATGTGGCCTGGTCAAAACACAGAGAGCTGCACTCTAAAAGATCTTTAAACATAGTAAACATACCTTGTGTGCCATAGACTGCTCCCAAACACGAGGGGACAAGTAATGCCTCTAAAACACTTAAGTTGGCTTTATTAAACGTTAGATCTTTAGCTGGGAAAACATTTTTAATTAATGATTTAATCACTGAGCACAGCCTTGAGTTTATGTTTTTAACTGAAACTTGGTTGGACCAAAGTAACAGTGGAGCTGTTCTCATCGAGACGACCCCTCCTAACTACAGTTTTATCAGTGAGGCCAGGGTGAGCAGGAGAGGAGGAGGGGTTGCTGTCTTATTTAATGAATCATTTCAATGTAAGCAGCTATCTCCTGGAAGTTTTCAGTCTTTTGAATATGTGGCTTTACAGCTGAAGGCCCCATCCAAAGCTGTGTTTCTTAATGTTTACAGGCCTCCCAAATACTGCACAGACTTTTTTAGTGATCTCAGTGAACTGCTGTCTGTGATCTGTGTTGATTTCGACTGTGTAATTATTGTTGGGGATTTTAACATCCATGTGGACAACCCTCAGGACAAAGGGACTAAAGACCTGAGTAACACTCTGGGCAACTTTGGGCTGACTCAGCATGTAACAGAGGCCACACATAATAGAGGACATACTCTTGACCTACTGATCTCCAAAGGCCTGAGCATTTCAAAGGTTACTGTGTCTGATGTGGGCCTGTGTGATCATTACTGTGTTTTCTTTGAAAGTAAAATCTCAGCCCACACAAATATATCAACAGCAGTGATCACAAAACAGTGTATAATTGAAAACAGTAGTGAGATCTTTAACCAGGTCTTCCCATTAACACCTGGCCTGTCCAGAGGTTCAGTCAATGAGCTCGTCAATAGCTTCAGTGCTAAAATGTTAAATGTAATGGACACTATTGCTCCCATTAAGGTGAAGGTTATCTCTGGAAGGAAGAAGTCTCCATGGAGAAACTCCACACTAGTGAAAAATGAAAAAAGAGAGTGTAGGAAAGCTGAGCGCAGATGGAGAAAAACAAACCTCCAGGTTCATTATGACATCTATAAAGAGAAACTTCACAATTATACATTATCCTGCTGTTTAGATGTCCTGCCAACAAGTTTTTTCAAAAAGGTCTCAAAGACTTTAGAGTCAGACCTGTTACAGATCGTCAACTTTTCTTTAATATCAGGCGTGTTTCCAGAACCACTAAAAACTGCTGTAATTAAACCTATACTGAAAAAGGACAAGCTTGACAAGACACAAATGAACAACTACAGGCCGATCTCAAATCTCCCATTTTTAAGTAAGATCATTGAAAAAGCAGTTTCTCAACAGCTCAATTACTTCTTAAAACAGAATAATTGCTATGATGCCTTCCAGTCAGGTTTTAGACAGAACCAGAGCACTGAAACCGCTCTGACCAAAGTGTTTAATGACATATGTCTGAATACAGACAGTGGAAAAATGTCAGTCTTAGTTTTACTGGATCTCAGTGCAGCATTTGATACTGTTGACCACAACATATTACTCAAACGACTGGAGAACTGGGCAGGTTTTTCAGGAACTGTACTAAACTGGTTCAAAACATACTTAGAAAACAGGAAATACTTTGTATCAATAGGTAACTTCACATCTGAGCAGACAAGTATCACATGTGGAGTTCCCCAAGGTTCCATCTTGGGACCCCTTCTGTTTAACATTTACATGCTCCCACTGGCACAGATTATAAAGAACAACAAAATAAACTATCACAGCTATGCAGATGAATCACAAATATATATCACAATGTCACCAGGAGACCGAGGCCCTGTACAGGCTCTTGGTAAATGCATTGAGGAAATTAATGACTGGTTGTGCCACAATTTTCTCCAGCTAAACAAAAACAAAACTGAGGTAATAGTCTTTGGCGCCAAAGAAAAACGATTACAGGTCACCAGAGAACTTCAATCTATACATCTAAAAACCACAAACCAGGCGAGAAATTTGGGTGTAGTGATGGATGCAGACCTAAACTTAGATAAACACATTAAGACAATAACAAAGTCAGCTTACTATCACCTCAAGAATATTTCAAGGATAAAAGATCTGATGTCTCAACAGGACCTGGAAAAACTAATCCATGCAGTCATCTTTAGTTGGCTTGATTACTGTAACAGCATCTTTACAGATCTACCTAAAAAATCAGTCAGACAACTACAGCTCATTCAGAACTCTGCTGCTCGAGTACTCACTAAGACCAAAAAAGTGGACCACATCAGTCCAGCTCTGAGGTCTTTACACTGGCTGCCTGTCCGTCAGAGGATAGACTTTAAAGTTCTGATGCTGGTCTATAAAGCTCTGAATGGTTTAGGACCAAAATACATCAGTGACCTCCTGACCCAGTGTGAACCTTCCAGATCCCTCAGGTCATCTAGATCCATTTTTTTTATCAGTTCCCAGAGTTAGAACCAGACACGGAGAAGCTGCATTCAGCTTTTATGCTCCATATATCTGGAACAAACTCCCAGAAAGCCTCAGATCAGCTGAAACACTCAGTTTATTTAAATCCAGGTTGAAGACTCACCTGTTCTCAGCTGCATTTGAATAAAGCACCAAATCCACACTTTAAGCTTAAATTTCAAAACTTACATTAACTACTGATTTTATCTACTGTTCTGATTTTACCTACTGTTTTTTGTAATCAATTTTAAATCATGCTTTTTATTTGTTTTTGTTTTTTAATGTCTCTGTAAAGCACTTTGAATCACCTTGTTGTTGAATTGTGCTATATAAATAAACTTGCCTTGCCTTACAGGATGTTGTAGCAAAGAACAGACAGATCTGTTTGCAGAAAGTGGCTGTATGGATGTAAGTGGATGGGATTATTTTATAAGAAGTGAGTCATGATGGAGGCTTAAGAGCCAAAGTGTTTCTACACAGTGTCTAGACTATTACACAGTGATACTACACTGATATAGTACAAAATATATCTGAATTTAATACAAGTATGAATAATGAGCCTTCTCTATTTGTTCCCATGCTTGCTTTATGTTGAACATTAATTGAAGTAAACAAGGAATTTGATTTGGGAATTTCTTTCATCACACTTTTCATCAAGAATATGGAGCTTCATAAATTTTTGTATCATTCCTACTTTATCTGGAACATATGTTTAGTACACTGGCCTTGAAGGACAAAGTGAGAGTGAAAAAATTTGAAAAGGAAACAAGATCTTAATCCAAAACACAGGAAAAAACAAACAGATTTGGCTGACATTTTTTGTTGGACTGCTATTATGGCACCTTGCCACAAAGCTTATGTATTTATATAGATTAAAAAAACCCAAACAAAAAGGCCCCCAACAACAACTAACCATTCAGATCCTGAGTATGTTTATCCAATGCTGGACAACATTTATTGGCATGCTGAGGAGAACTGTCAGGGTACTGGGTCTCCTGACCCAGCGTGTTAATTCTTTGTGATTTTTTGTATTATTGCACTTGTGTGAGTTATTCTATGGTTTCTAGTTTTGATCCCTTGTCCTTCATGTTTCTCTGGGTCCCCTCTGTTCTGTGTAAGTCTGTATCTGCATGTTTGAGTTTCCTTCTGTGGCTTTCGGTTCTTAGAGCCCTCTGTCTTATGGTTTACATCTCTGTGTTTCTTAGTTGCTGTCTCCACCGTGTCAAGTTCGCGTCTCTGTGTCTTACTTCCTGTTTTACTTTGAAGGTCAGTGTCTTATGTGAATGTGTTCACTTTACGCTTCCTTGTCTCCTCAGTTCTGATTTCCCCCAGCTGTGCTCTCCTTCTGTGTCTCATTCCCCTCGTTACTTCCAAGTGTGTGTACTTCCCTGTGTTTCTCTGAGTCAGTGTCGTGTCGTTCCTCATGCTGTGTGGATCTCCCTGTGAGTTTAGTGTGTTATTCCCCAGTTTAGTTTACTTTGTATGCTTGTTTTTCTGTGACCAGCAAATAAAGCTGTGGTTTTGAGTTCACCCTCGAGTCTGTGAGTCCTGCATTTTGAGTCCTCATCTCCTGCCTGCCACAAAGCGTTTTATGACAAGAACAGTCTTTTGGTGATCTATTGTTAGCTAAATGTAAGTAAATATTAATAATAATTTAAAAAAAACTACAGACACTATGTGGCCTAGAGTTCCAGCACCTCAGAAAACTGAGTCACATTATTATGGCTTTTACAAATGACCTCTCATTTGGTGGTGTCCTTAAGCAATGAAATGTGGGGCTGCTCATGAATAGCAGCAACGATACACACACACATTAACAGAGTGAAGTCAAATAGGTAACATGTGAAAACACACAAAGATACATGCACACTGCTGTCACAGTGAAAGATAGTTATGAAACCCAAGTAGACAACGCTTGCTTCATGCCAATTAAACACTGGCACGGCTGGAATACATGGTAACATACACAGAAACCGAGAGTGGAGAAAAGTTGTAATGACACAGCAAGAGAGGAGGGATTAGGAACAAAAACATGGAAAGAAAACGTGAAAAAACAAAAAAGAGAGGAAAGTGCCGCTGTTGAAGGGCACAGACAGGCTGTTATAAAGTTATGTCATTGCACCAATCTTAGAATATTTTCTTTATAATCCTGAGACATGTGTTTACATTTTTGTTGTTTAGATCTCTTAAGGTGGAGACTCCACAGACCTATGAGCTCATACAGATTATGAAAAGATATTTAACACACAAGAGTGAAAAAAAAGTCAGACAGGTTTTAATGTGAACTTTAAGAAATTTTAGTTTTTCTTTTTTAAATCCTAAAACTGTAATTAAACACAGATAGCTCTGATCAAACAAGGTGTATTTGTATAACCATAAATGAATTATCTGTGAGAGAAATGTAACTCATTTAAATGTCAGTATGTTGTTTGATTGAAAGTCATGTGGTGATAAGCCCCAGTGACATTTTTTACAATTATTCTTATCAGATCAGGTTTAAATACTGAAACGCGTTCACAGAAAATAGTTTTTTTTTAAGCTGATTGTGGAGTATGAAAGAATTATGCACTCAACACAATTACACACACTTTACTAATGAAAAAGTTACATGATGCAAACTGAAGGATTCAATATTTTTTTAAACGTAACGAATGAATATGAGAAGAAGAAAAAAAAAAACTTCCCAGCCTGAGTTTTGCTACTTTATTTGGCAAAAACAAAAGAAAAAAATCTCTGACCTAACTGTTGGATTTAATGGCTGGAAAATGTGTGTGTACTGATGTTCCACTGACCTCTTTTTCTTACAAAATCAATTAAGATGGCAAAAATAAAACCAGAAATTTTGATCATATTTCCCATAAATGTCTCTTCCATCAGGTTCACCTTCACTGAACTCCAGACATTACACCTAGTTTGAAGGAACAATAATCAGAAGCTCCACTGGTCAATGTTTTGAAATGTTACAAATGTTCTGTTGTTTCGTATGATTGAAATCAAAAGAGAATTAACACGAGAATATAGATTCCACATTTCCATATCCTTCGTACTTGAATCCACGAAGTAAATACTGAAAGTTCATTATTGAACTTGAAAATACCGTTTAACAAAAAAAGCATCTTCGTCTTTAGTTCCTTTTGTATCGCGTGGCAAATCTTGGGTTAGCTCAGATCAATCTTAAAGATCACATTAGATCAGATTATTGAATAAGAATGAGCTGTAGATTTACCACACACTGACAGCCTAACAAAAATTCTTAACTTATATTATTCAAACTGTAGAATTCGCTTCATTGTAGTGACGTTTGCTGGGGTTTGTTGGTTATCAAATCAGCCTTAGAGACTGTGTGACTACAGCTAGACCTTCCTTACATTAGGTCAGACATTCTTACAGCAGAATTTTGCAGTTATCTGTAAAGACATGAATTTAGTTTGAATAATTTTGCCATTATCACATTAAAATCCACATTTCTACCATTGGGATACCTTTGGAATGAGGGGCCTGAGCTTTCTCTTTGGCTGGCAACCCATACCCTGAAGCACAGCCCGTTCTCACCCCCAAGGCGTAACATCCCGACGATTGGTCAAGTCCTGCGGCGTTCCTGAGGAACGCGAAAGGTGACCTTCCGCGTTCTTATGCTACGTGCCGAGTTATGGGTGAAATCCAGTACAATCACGGTCCTGAGGTAATACACGTTCCAGCCATGTATTCTAGCCCTAACCCCAACCTTGTCCCTAATGCTAACCATAACCTTATCCCTAGCCTTAACCATCACTATAATGACGTTAAACAGTGTTTTCCAAAGGATTTAAGTAAAATGAACGAACACGTGTAGATTGATTCCAAACGTTTTTCATGTTTCCTCGTTTTTCCGATCTCATCATTTAGGGACGTGTTAGATGCCTGGAAGCGCAATATGTTGACGAATTGTCACCTAGCATAAAATATTAGTTTTTGGGAGTGAGAACATGTTGTGAAGCAAGACCCCTGCAGCAAAGATTGGGTTAGGGTTGTAGGACATTACATCATATGAAATGTGGTTGTGAATGGTTACCTGTATTCAGTAGCAGATGACCTGTCTAGTGTATCCCATGATTCACTGTACATGGGATACTCATGGGACCCCCATGGCCCTCAACTGGACAAGCGGTTAAGAAAATGTATTTATGCATGTATGCATATATGTATTTATGCATGTATGTATTTATGTATGTATGTATGCATGAATGTATGTATGTATGGATGGATGGATGGAAGATTGCAAAACAGTTCACTAAGCAACTCGAGCTGCATTGCATCAGACACAATAACATGCCTCACGTCATTTACCAAACACAACCTCCCAGTTTGGCAAGCTATTTTGACCATGCTGTTTTGACCTTGATTGATGAACCAAACCATCCATTTGTAGGCTTTGATGGGATGTTTACTTGTCACTCCTCAATTTGTATATCGTATTGGAGTGATGAGCTCTGGTGCCTGGACACCGAACTCTAGCCGTAGTCTTCTGCTGTAACGAAAGACTCATTTCAGATGTGACTTGTCTGGCTGAACTAACATATGGAAGCCATAATTAAAATCATCTAGTGTATTTACCCTTAGCAGGCAGATGTTACCGTAAGTTATACAGTTTTTGCATCAGTCATCAAAAAAAGTCTTGGAGCGATATTTTAAACAACTTCTCATGTTTCTGTTATTAATGCAACAAGTACCATGTGTGGCACGAAGATCACAGCAAGTCAGAGAAATTAAAGACAAATGAACTGAATAAGAAGAGAAGAGGAAAGAGATGAGAGCAAAAAGGAGGGTAAACATGGATAGAGATGTAAAACCTTTTTTGGCCGAGGTGACTGAGAGTTAACAACAAACAAATGGGGCTAAAGAGCTAAAACCAATGACAGAGCAGAGTGATTGAGTTTTCATTCTGTATGTAGAGTCTAAATTTAACCCACAATTGTTTCCAGGCTCAGGAGAAATGGCATCCCACCCACATGTGAAGCAGACACGAGATCATGGGTCTCATTCAGTTTCAGTTGTCATCAATCAGCTTGGGCTGTGTCCCCTGCCAGCATTACATCATGGCATACCTATTTTGATTTTAACAAGCCAGAGAAGTCATTTGGTGCACTGGCAGCGAGAGTCATACCACGTCGGGACTAATCAGTTCTGCACAAATTGGAGGAAGAACATTCAGAGCTGCTTAAAAGCCCTCGGCAATATTCCCACAATGTAAAATCATGTTTGCATGCTAGGGTCACTTGTGCTTAATCACACTACAAGCATCCACTGGCTCAGATGTGCTGTTGTTAAAGATCTTTTGGGGCATTAAGGTCCACCCAAAGGGATTAATTATACTATGATGTAAAGTTCTCATGTTCTTGCATGTTTTTAATGTATTCTCTTGATATATATGGTACATTTTATTTTGCAAAGGTCACACTGGCTGTACAGTACAATGCAAAAGCTCTAGGTTCTCAGAGGGATCTGACTGTTCACCTATACAGCCATAATGATAATAATGAAAAGCAAGCCGCAGTTACATGAAGAACAAGGAGTTTTGCAACAGATGGTGCAGCTTCTATAGAGCCACAGTCTCAATATAATGAAGTCATGGGGTATTACGTGATCACAGAAGACAATGTAGCAGAATAACTCTACAGAAGAGCTTTGGGAAGATGTTTAGCAAGTTCAGCAAATTCAGTAAGTGTACCAAGCCATTCTCGCTAATGCTTTTATGTTCTATGTTTTTACATTATTATGATGTGTCATATTTTAATTTCAGCACTTTGTGATTTTTATCTGTGAAAGGTACTATAAAATGCATTTTACTTACTTAGTTACTTACTAACTGAATCTATCAGCACATATTTCCAAAGAATTTAAACCAAATGACCTGTTTGAGTGTTGCGTGTCAGTTTAGAGGTCTTCTTTCAAGTTTTTAATAAAGTATTAATGTTTTCTCTATTCTCTATTAATGCTATACTCCAACTGTTCTTCTTCATTCCTATTCATATTTTGCTGATGAGAACAAACAACATCTTTTTGCTCACCTTCTAATATTGTGAGGTTCTTCAGAGCCGTGGAGTGCTCCCAGTCCTTCAAACGGAGGTCCTCTGTGATTGTGTTCAGGATCTCCATCTCATTCCTCAACTGGGCCTCCGTGTGGACATGGGTCACCCATAAACTGCTGGTGTCCTCTGTTATGTTGCTGATCTGGATCTGAATGTGGGACGTTTATGACTCAGTTTATGAAAAGTAGATCTGATGTAGAGGTAACTTTTGTGCAAGCTATTATGAACATCCAACCTGTAAGTCACGTATCTTCAAATGGTGAATACTGACATCGTTGCTGAAGGTGTGGTTGACAGCTCCCACTGTCCAGTTGACCTCGTCTAATTTTTCCCTCAGTTCACTCACATGACTCGAGGTTTCCCTAAAGTAAATCAGAATCTCACAGAAGTCCATTTGAATGTTATTAAATGCAGTAGACTACAAAAACTGTATTAAACGTGTACCTCAGCAGGACGTCATGATCACGAAGCCACGTGGATGCTCGGGCCACCTCCGAACTCAAGCTCGTCAGGTTCCGACCCGCGGAGCTACTTAGCGAGGACAACCTGTCATCCAACTGCACCAGGTAGCCTTCTGACTGTAGAGAGTGAGCCTGCATGCTCCTCAGCTCCACCTCCAAGCCCTGCAAGGAAAAGGACTCTGACTAATGGTAGTATTTCTATCATCAGCCTTTATTTTTCAACCTTAAACTTAAATTAATTAAGCATTGTTGGTTTGTTGCCCTTCAATGCTCCCCCTTTGGCACTTCTCTTTTCACCAGCTAGCCAGTTTGCAGAAGCCCCTGACTGAGCCATGGCCTCAGAACAGTGGCCGTACCAATGCAACCCCACTAGCAGCTGAAGGTTGAGAAAGGGTTGCAGTAGAGATTCTTAAAAGAACTCTGCAACACATCTGGTGTCAACATCAGAGGCATCAAAAAAGAAATGTTTTTGCTAAATCACTGTCTAGATAGATCAGATAGAGGAGATCCATAAGCAAAAAAAAGGTCAAGTACCACCAACTGTTGTGCCTACAGTGAACCCAATCAAGTGAGCTACAGATCCCAGGCCAGTCAGTTAAGCTCCTGCTAACAGCAGAGGTGTGGAATAGAAGAGCCCTAAAGAGTATTCTTAAAAACACTACAGGGTGGCTGGGCATCTGTTCTTTGGTCAAATGCGGGAGACGAGCTTGTCTCTAACGATCAAAGCACCAAAACACTCAATGATGCCTGGGGTGAACCATTTCTGAGTATTCCTGTTTAAATTGGGCCACCTTCATTAATCACACTTTCCTCTATAAACATTTAAGATACAATAAAATGGGGCATCCAGATATCTTGTGTTGTACCTTGATGAAGATCTCCAGCCTCTGCAGCCAGTTGCTGTGGTTCTGGAAGAGGTTTTCCAGTTTCCAGATGTTCTCCAGCAGGTCAGCTTGTTTGGACTTCTCTCCCAGGGTCTGCTGAAGCAGCTGGGAGCGCTCTGACATCCGGGTCGCATTCTCCGTCAGCACCTCCTGCCGCTGAGAAGACACCTGGGAGCGAGAGACTGGGGAGGGAAAGAGTGTGGAAGAGAGTCAGAGATTTGTTCTAAGTGTTGAAGCAACGATCCCTCAGCTAAAGCAAAAGTCCCCAAATCGAGTTTCATTTACTATCAATCACGGAGCTCGCCAGCACTGTAATGTAGAGCAGATGTTGAGTCAGGCGCCTGCTGTGATTCTGGTTGTCTATTTATGCTGAATGTATTGTTTGGTTAAGTCAAGACCTAAATAGTTTTACGAGTTTCTTTACTTGGAGTGCATATATAACATGACATTGTGGAAATTCTGCCTTCATTTTGAGTAATGCTGAAGTTGGCTTCTGCATGCCAGTATTTATCCAATGCTTGGAGTTTTGTTTCACAGGTATGATGCATTGACTTCCTATGATAAAAATTCCATTTCAAACATACTTCCCTCCTTCTTAACTGTCTACCTAGTGTTCTGACATCAACACCTACAAGGGTTATATAGTACAAAATTGAGGACGAGAGGACTTTTTTTTTGTCATTCTACATTAAATATAAAACCAAAGTGAATCCTTTCTATTAATGAATTTCAATTCTGGAGACATGGTTAAATCTAAGCAGTGGCTGTTTAGCTGTAACATCGCATTTGATGATGGTTAAAGCGCAGAGGAAAATTTCTCGTCTTGCATTTTCTTGTTGCATAAAGGTCACTTCTCAAGCCTCGCTCTCTTCTGTACCGTATCTAATGAGAAAAACCACCATGGTTTTATGTTATGTTGAAAGCATGCTGCATAGTAACAGCTCGATAGCCTGGCAGATATTTTGAAACCAGATCCTCAGCGCTGTGCCACGATGGCAACCTCTTCTCTGCAGGACCAGTGTGTGAAAAACCTTCAAAAGGAGAAAATGGACGAACTGAGGAAATGGGAGGAAGCAGATTATTCCCTTCACACATGTTCCTCGACACGCTAATGCCCCTAACAGCTCGATATCACACACTCTGAATATTCCCGTTACCACGAATCTAAGACAGCAGTGTGTTTCTGCATGTGTGGCTTCATGTTCCTGCATTGTGGCCAGGAATCAGCAGCATGACTTCAGGGAAAGAAAAGTGCTGCAAAGCCGCAGCACTGCAAACAAACCATCTGAATTTCATCTCATTATGTGTGTTAGGTTTATTCCTAATGACCTGAAAAACTAAATAAGCTGCAATCTGTCCACTACACAGGGTGCTTAGTTGCTAAATGATGGTCTGTCAGCAGCAGCAGAACCTGACACTATGGAGCGTATCAGGAGTACTTCTACATGAAAACAAAGAAGGGAAAACATGAACAAGAAGCTGTAGGATAAGAAAAAGAAGAGGAGGTAAGAAAAAAAGTGATGAAAAATAGAGCAAAGGAAGAAGGAGAAGGATAATCGCACAGGCTAATCTTGTTTGCAGTTGTGCTTATTGTTTGGGACAGGTACCATGAGTAGAAATGCAAAGCTCAAGTTACACAGTTTGGTTCTCATGATCAGAAAAACGCTTGAATGATGACAGATGTAGAAGTCAGCCAGTTATGGTTCCCCATTTGAAAACACTGAGAATGTTAGAAGAAAAAAAATGTTGGTGTATACACCACAAAGTTACTGTTTGTATCGTCTTAAAACTATTTTGAAAATGTAATCGTTATTATCTTTCAAAGACTATTTTAGACATCGGTCATCTTCACTCTTCTTCCCCTGCCTAAACTAAAAAGCAGTTTCAGACTGTGAAGAGTTTCTCTCTTAACGTTATATACACATCTTAATCTTATACAAGTCTGTACAAAGCCTGATATTTATATGTTATCTACTCTTGAGGTGAAGCTAAAAGCTTGAGGTAACACAGCTTCTCCGGTCACAGCTGGGAAGCTGGGAAATAACCCGTGTTAATAGGTCAGGTCAACAGAGTCGCTGGTGTTTTTAAACCTTTTCTTTACAAGCTATCTGAGAACCTTGCATCACTTTACTGGATTTTTGACTTACTTTTATTTCTTGTTATGTTACTTTAAACTGTGTTTGGCTTTATTTGTCATATTTGCTTAAAGGACCAGAGGGAAAAGGAAGGAGGAAACAATTTATGGTTCTCCACTGACTTTGGTTTGCATGAAGGTGTCTCCTTGCCAATTCCATCTACTGGTAAAACAACTTAAAATTGCTTAAAAGCTGTAGTAAAGTGGGATTAACCACAACAGGATAACTGGAGTTTTTTTTACATACTTCTAACTGAAAAACTGAGCATTTAAATGGACAGACAGAAACTTGAATATAGTCAAAAGAAAAAAAAGATGTGAGGATGAAAGAAGAAGGGCGAAACTCATAACTACATCTGCAACAAGTACGTTGACACTGATGAAACAAATATATATATGCCAGTTTCAGGCTGCTGTGTTTCTATAAATTATGCAAAATCATTTCAACAGTATGAAGCCTATAGAAGGATGTGGCATAAACTTAACATATTGACAAGGGCCTTGGTAGCTTGTACATAGTTTTCATTAGCTGTCAGCTAACTAAATGTGGGGTGCATAAATATTTCTTCTGACATAGCAACAGTTGCATGTTGAGACCAAATGTTTCTGCTCCACTGGGCAGCTTTCAGAGAATGAGGCGCTACAGTCTGTCAGCCACTGTTTACTTCATTCTATGCTGCTTGTGTACATGCCGAGTTTTGAAAGTGTTCTATAAATAAATATTATTATTGCAATTAAACATGATCTGCCAACACATGTTTTGCAGGACCTTGGATGTTGTCTTATGGTTTCAGGCATTATGATGTCACACAAAGAAGGTCCAGGGTTTGAGCTTGCATGTTCTCACTGTGTGTATGTGGGTTCTCTCTACAGTGCTCATACGATCCAAAGGCATGCATGTTAGGTTAACTGGTGGTTTGGTCTGTGGTCTGTGACTTGTGACTTGTGACCTGTCCAGATAATGCCACAGTGTTTTATGGCAGTTGGATGGGTATCTGTCTGACCTGTGGCCCTGTGTTGAGGGAATGGATCCTTCCATTAATGAGCTATGAAAAATATGGCATGAAGATTTCATCAACACCACTGGTTGAGATGCAGACCCAAACAGAGTTTTCACAGTGATATTACACATGGCTGCGGATATTTGGATTCACTGGTCCCTCAGACCTGTTGTCATGGATTTTCAGTCCAGTTTGTAATTTGATTGATTGATTGAATCTTTATTTTGAACATGTTGAAAAAGTATAAAAAAAAAAATAGAATTAAAAGAGACAAATGAACAAAGCAAACAAAAGGAAAACGAGCAACCACAACTCCAAATAACGTCCATGTTCAAAAAGGAGCAGGAAGAAGCATAAGCTTATTTAATCCCACCCCTTTTCCACTATCTAGTATCAATAGACTACAGAAATACCTCCTTGTAATTACATTATATGTTATGTGTAATTTTTTTTTTTTTTTTTTTAATATATACACATATATGTTTCTATCTATCCATACCTACGTATATACACACATACGCACATATACACATTTTCAATAACCCCATTAACACCTGAAGGATACACAACCTACAATTTTATATATATTTAATATATATATATATATATATATATATATATATATATATATATATATATATATATATATACATACATACACACATACATACACACACATACACATATATATACATATACATATATATATATATATACACATATACATATACACATACACACATATATACATACATACATACATACATACATATACACATACATATATACCCATACCAACAAACCCGTGCATGCGCACACACATGAAAATATTAGACAAGAACACCCTATCAAATCTCTACCTTTTCCCTGTACCCTGTAAAAACCATATCCTTAAACCGCTTTTTAAACTGCGCCATGCTTGGACATTGCTTCATATCTTTACTTAGTCTGTTCCACAGGACCTTTAGTATACCTCAGCGCTTTCTCCCCATTTCCCTTCATGAAGAATGGCTTTTAGAGAGCCATCCTTCCACTGAGACCATCGCTGATGAGGCTTCAGTGAGCAGTAAATGGATTAACTAAAGGTCCAGATGCATGTCTCAGGTCCTTTGTCAGGTGTTTTCTGTCTACCCTTATTAAGCATGTGACTTTTAAATATTGCTCAGTTTTCTAGGATTGATATTTCCTTTTTATCCTCCACTTGTACAGTTTTCTCAATTTTGTTGGAACACACTGCACACCATGCTGAGATATACCAAGTTCTCAGCTAATAGCTCTTTAGGAATGAACTTGTTGGTCTAAAAGTTTCTATCTGTCAAACTATGTTATCATTGATATTTTTCATAGATACAAATGAGGGGTTTTTGTTACAGGGTGCTAGAAACAAAGTGCCAAAGTTCTTCTGCTTAAAACAAATTCTCACAAAATGAAGCAGTAAATGTCCAAAGAAACAAGAAAAAAAGAAAGACATTAAGAAAACCTGGAGAACTATTGCTCAATACCGCTTGAAAAATTACAATAAAGTCTGGCTCCTTGGAAGTAAAATAGAAAGAAATTAAGGGTGTTTCAAGACTTTTGTATTTGTACATCTCTTTCAGTCATTAACCCCAATCATTAAGGTCCTCTCAGTTTTTAAGGTGTGCATTTGTGAATTCAGGCAAAGCTGATGAGAAATGGCTTGAAAGTTGAGACATACGCCTGACAAATCCATTTCAAAGCTCTTAAAGCTCAGCTCTGTAGGATGGGAAAGTCATCTTGTCTCTTTTCCAACCCCCTTCTATTCTTTGCTGTGTATTTCACACAAGAACACAAGCACACATACACACACACAGTGGCATGGCAGAAATATTCAAAACAGATTAGCCCCATATTCACAGCTTCATGGTCTTTGAGTTCTTTTGTCGAGACACAGAGGAGGCAGACACTTGATCCATTCATGTATCAAATGCTGGGAGCACAGGCCAGCTCAACAGCTGGGCTTCTCTGTGTAATGCGGAAGAGTCCCACTTTGTCAGTATATATGAATGTGCAGATGATCTGAGGTATCATCTGCATTCAGCGAAGCGAACCACCCTGTTCTGAGCAAAACCTGTTTAGATGGTTCGTTAAAAAGAAACAACCAGCGTGAGGTTACAGATGTAACTGTTACCAGTAGAGTACGGCTGTGCAGGTGAACTGGTTTTAAACGGGTCACGGGTTATACATATGTGAATTTAGTTCAGTGTACACATTCCCCTCCTGGCTTTTTACTTTAGAAAAAGATCATGGTCTGGATTAAAATGTCACAAACTGGGAATTATAGAACTGCCTTATTAATGCCATGACCTGGTGCATCCAGGTCCATAGCTAAAGGAGGCCTTGTACATAAATTTACTATACCAGAGGCTTTGAGTTTGGGACACCTCAAGCACCAGTATAAGTGATGACAGGATTTTGGTAACATTGGTGCACAACACAATCAATGTGGTAACCATAAACTAGGTTTCAAAATCCCTAAAAATGTTATTAGCCCTGATCCAGTGATGTACAGGTGCACTATGACATCCCATTTAAGATAAGATAAGATAAGATAAGATAGAACTTTATTAATCCCTCGGGTGGGTTCCTCTGGGAAATTCGACTTCCAAAAAAAGCACAGCAACGACCAAAGTTACAGTTACAGAACTGTTATATATATATATATACACACACACACACACACACACACACACACACACACACACACACATATATAAATACAGAGACAAATATAAATAAAATATACAAAGGGGATAAATAGAATAAATAGGAATAAAAAATAAAAATACAAGTGAATTGCACATTTCAAGTATTGAGTCTATTGCACTGTTGACTATTTACAAAAAGTATTGCACAAGGTATTGTACAGTGAGGTGCAGAGGCACTACAGCTTAGTTGTTCCCCCCTCCTTTGTCCTCCTGTTTCCCCTCCCTCTCCCCTCCAGAGAGGAGTTAAACAGTCTGATGGCGTGTGGGACAAAGGAGTTTTTAAGTCTGTTAGTTCTTGTCTTGGGGAGAAGCAACCTGTCACTGAACAGACTCTTCTGGTTGTTTATGGCCGTGTGCAGAGGATGCCCAGCATTGTCCATAATGTCCATCAGTTTCTTTAGTGTCCTTTTCTCTGCCACTGTCACCAGAGTGTCCAGCTTCATGCCGACCACAGAGTTAGCCCTCCTGATCAGTTTCTCCAGCCTGGATGAGTCCCTCTTTGCTGTGCTGCTCCCCCAGCACACCACAGCATAGAAAAGTACTCCAGCAACCACTGACTGGTAAAACATCCTCAGGAGCTTCCTGCAGATGTTAAAAGACCTCAGCCTCCTGAGGAAGTACAGTCGGCTTTGGGCTTTTTTATACAGGTGCTCTGTGTTGCATGACCAGTCCAGTTTATTGTCCATCCACAGCCCGAGGTACTTGTACTTGTTGACCACCTCCACCTCCTCCCCCTCTATCTGAACTGGCAGTGGACCTTCTCTGGACCTCCCGAAGTCCACAACCAGTTCCTTAGTCTTTGAGGTGTTGAGTTGCAGGTGGTTTGTGTGACTCCATGCGACATTTAATGTGCTTATAGGTGCAACAGATGATTTGAAAATAGGCATAAGATAAGATATAAGACTATACTGAGCGTTTATGGGCTCTAAAATATCAAAACCAAACAGATTTAGGGGCGTTCGGATTTTAACAAATTGGTCAAAAATGGAAGTGAAAATAAAAAAAATAAAAAAATCACTTGAAGTGGAAAGATTGTGTGCAATGCAGTTATGATTCATGCAAGTCTACAGTAGCACTTTCGTGTTAGTTATATCTATAAATACAAAAGCAGGGTGATCAGAGAGGACTAGGAACTTAAAGGCGAAGACAATACTGCATCACAACATTTGCTGCGTACCACTTACAGTGATGGTATGGACGATGATGGGTGTAAGATGTTGTGTTTGTCCTAAAAAAAAAGTATTGTACTTTTAGAAATAAGAGGCTGTGTTGATTTTGGGAATATCTGGCAACTTTGTTATTGCCTGTAACTTATGTGTCATATTACACGTAGATACCTTGGAGACCTAGTGGTAAGTTCTAAATGTTTGTACATGTACGTGAAAAACCTAAAGTATTTCCCTATGTACACAGGCGCACACACACACACACACACACACACACACACACACACACACACACACACACACACACACACACACACACACACAAAGAAAATCGTTTGACATTGTTTGACAGCGAGGGGAGACAGAGTGAGGTCTATCAGAGTTGCACTCCTGTGTGAGCAAAGCCAAAGCCAACATGTTGCCTTCATTTATCTCTTGTGTGTGTGTGCATACTTTTATAACATATGGTTACTCACCCTCCTTTTGGATACAAAATCCAACATCAACGTAATAGTTAGGTTTTGGCCAGTGGTGATTACGGTCAAGATAAGTCTGCAGGAAATGAATTTAAGTCAGTGCAATGTCCTGTGAAGTGATCGATCTGAGTTTTCGACCTTGGTAGCCTGAGAATCAGGCAAATCTGAGAGCTCATGTTTCCTTTGCTCTGGCAGAATCCATCTGGCTCTTCTCCTGTTGAAACATAGTTCGACCTGGCCTCGTTTTTGCCGAGCCAATCACAACTGTTTATCTGATATGGTTTGTATTTGATTTGATGGCTGACATCTCTGTATTCCATTTACAGTTTCCATCTCTCAGTCCTCATCAGTGTTTCAATGCTCTGATTGCTTATAGGTCTGTCCTGTGGCCTCGAAAGGTATTTTGATCTCTGATCATTTCCAATTCCGCTTTGAAATCTAAACTGAACAGTGAGGTTTCAAACTGGGAAGGCATTATTTGGATAGTGAAGATATTCTGGGATGTTGAGACAGACCTGCAAAGCCATCTTTGAAGTTACAGTTGAGGGTTTTCTGTGTGGAATGTGCTAAAATTACAGAAGTTGTATCTTGTGAAACATGCTTCAGTATGTCTGGTGTCAAACTACATCCACAGAATGTGTTGCTACAAAAGAACCAAAAGTTACTTTGGATCTAATAAAGCATTTGAACTGTTAATTTCTGCTTTTTTGGTGTGTTTTTCTTTCATATGGGTGTGCGCCACTGACAACAGAGCCAGTGAATGAAGTGAAGCCTCCAAGCTACTTCCAGCAGGCAACTAAAGTTGGCGTGCATCACTATCTTAACGTAACTACATGCCCTCCTAATTTGGTGGTCTATTTTAGGCCTCATCACATAGGATTAGAGACAAATCAGCGGCCCATCAACAACTTTCAGTCACTAGAGAAAAATGTGTATTACCTCACTGACTGGTGAGTGATTGTTGGCAGTTGCTACATGGCGAAAGAAGTTGTTTATAGTGTTCACCAGCTAGTGAAACTAGAAAAAGTACAACCCAAACTGGAAACGGAGACTGTTCACCTCCGAAGTAAAAGTTTTGTGTTATCACAGCAAGCCATCCTTTTGTAACTTTTACTCTGAAGGCTAACAGTCCCCATTTCACGTTTGTGTCAAACAAGTTTTTCTGTCATGTCACAATACTTGGTGTTTATAATTTGAAAGTTATAATTTTGTTCACATCATGTTTCATAAGCGCCTTTCTTTGATTATCATATATTTTGTTATTCACTTCAGTTAAAATCTAATTTCCTGATAGTTAAATTGAATTTAGTGTAATTGAATTAGTTTTACGCAACATCGGTATGAACTTGCAGGAGGTCTGCATGTTTAATTTTATGTCCGTTCCTGCACATTAATGTGAAAGGCAAACAGTTTCTCATTAAACAGCCCCTCTGAGCTGCAGGTCTTTCATCATCCATTGCTCTGTTGTGTACAAGTCAAATGTCCTGCAGTGCTCTGTCTTCTGGCCTGCACCCATGGTTACTAATCTCCCTGTTTAGCTCTCTCACAGGCTTTTTAATAAAGTTGCTTAATACACAGGAAGTCTCTCTCACTCACTGTGTGTGTGTGTGTGTGTGTGTGTGTGTGTGTGTGTGTGTGTGTGTGTGTGTGTGTGTGTGTGTGTGTGTGTGTGTGTGTGTGTGTGTCAAAGAAATGAAAGCAGCTTCTTTTAAGGACCATTACAAACAGATTCAGTGAATGACTTCAATTATCCATTTTTTTGTACAAATTTGTAGAACATGGTGATATATTTCAGGGTGCTTTGGAGAACAACATTAGCAATGATTCCTATTTCCAAATAGTCAAACAACTGAGTTTCAATAGTGCTTTTTTTGTTTCAGTTGTACACAGCGCACGGTTTTTACCACATTATTCTCAAAATACTGTGCCTTTATTGTCTAAAAGGTTTGTCTACAAATGTTATTTACAATTTTTTTGCTTCCAAAAAAATTAAAATTTTCCAAAATATTAAATCTGTATATTTGTTCTTAACTTTTTGAGCAAAATAATATATATTCTAGTAAAACTATTACTTTCTCTCACTTCTTCCACATTCTGATGGTCCCGTTTGAACTTCGGCAGGTATTCTTGACCATACATGCCTAAATGTATTTACTTGCTGCCATCTGATAGGCTGATTTATATATTTACATCAATGAGCAGTTGAACAGGTATATCTAATGAAGTAGCCAGTGCGTATACATTGTGTACTATTTTGCCTTTGATCCTATATTCCAGCTTCTTTCTGGCATGGAAAATCCAGCAACAATCATCCATAAAAATAAACATACTCAATGTTTGGATGCAGTTTGGTAATGAATGCCAGCACACAGACATGCAAACACACACACGCACACATGCATATGCACACACAC